>NW_017691475.1:0-703 GCF_001879085.1 Nicotiana attenuata
TAAGAATTTCTTCCATTAGCTTACAAGTGAATCAGAGTGGAGATATTGGAAAGTTCTTTAGGAATTTGACCACTCAGTGAGTTTTTGTTGAAGTGGTTGCAGACACAAGATATGTTCACATAAGATAAATAAAGATAAAACCTTAGACTTCTTCCAATTTTCATAACAATCAAAATGAGTTGCACTCACATATGTTACATACTATTTAAATGGAAAAAGGATTTAGGAATGCTTCCGGATTATTACTGTGCAAAAGCCTGTTGATAGGAAGGTCTACGATACAACAAAACGGATTACGTCATTAGTCACAGCCGAGATAAAGTCATTCTAAAGTTACGAAAATGTGTTCTAAAGAAGAGAAGCTAACAAGAATTTCTTCCATTAGCTTACAAGTGAATCAAAATGGAGATATTGGAAAGTTCTTTAGGAATTTGACCACTCAGTGAGTTGTTGTTGAAGTGGTTGCAGACACAAGATATGTTCACATAAGATAAACAAAGATAAAACCTTAGACTTCTTCCAATTTTCATAACAATCAAAATGAGTTGCACTCACATATGTTGCATACTATTTAAATGGGAAAAGGATTTAGGAATGCTTCCGGATTATTACTGTCCAAAAGCCTGTTGATAGAAAGTATCATCACAAAAACATTACTCCATTAGTTCACAGCCAAGATAAAGTCATTCTAAAGTTACGAAAA
>NW_017691475.1:4962-5582 GCF_001879085.1 Nicotiana attenuata
GAAGGTATACCTGAAAGATTATTACTATCCAAAAAGCCTGTTAGATAGGAAGTATCATCACAAAACATTACTCCATTAGTTCACAACCAAGATAAAGCCATTTCAAAGTTACGAAAACGTGTTCTGAAGAAGAGAAGCTAACAAGAATTTCTTCCATTAGCTTACAAGTGAATCAGAGTGGAGATATTGGAAAGTTCTTTAGGAATTTGACCACTCAGTGAGTTGTTGTTGAAGTGGTTGCAGACACAAGATATGTTCACAAAAGATAAACAATGATAAAACCTTAGACTTCTTCGAATTTTCATAACAATCAAAATGAGTTGCACTCAAATATGTTGCATACTATTTAAATTTGGAAAAGGATTTAGGAATGCTTCCGGATTATAACCGTCAAAAAGCCTGTTGATAGAAAGTATCATGACAAAAACATTACTCCATTAGTTCACAGCCAAGATAAAGTCATTCTAAAGTTACGAAAATGTGTTCCGAAGAAGAGAAGCTAACAAGAATTTCTTCCATTAGCTTACAAGTGAATTAGAGTGGAGATATTGGAAAGTTCTTTAGGAATTTGACCACTCAGTGAGTTTTTGTTGAAGTGGTTGCAGACACAAGATATGTTC
>NW_017691476.1:0-681 GCF_001879085.1 Nicotiana attenuata
GTACGGATCTAGTGCAGGATGCCTTGGACAAGGTCGGGATTATTCAGGATAGGCTTCGTACAGCTCAGTCCAGGCAAAAGAGCTATACCGACCGCAAGGTTCATGATTTGGCATTCATAGTCGGTGAGCGGGTATTGCTTCGAATGTCGCCTATGAAGGGCGTGACGAGGTTTTGGAAGAAGGGCAAGCTTAGCCCTAAGTTCATTGGCCCGTTCGAGATTCTTGATCGAGTGGGAGAGGTGGCTTATAGACTTGTGTTGCCGCCGAGCTTATCAGGCGTGCATCCAGTGTTTCATGTGTCCATGCTTCGGAAGTGTCACAGCGATCCATCCTACGTGTTAGATTTCAGCACTGTCCAGTTGGACAAGGACTTGTCTTATGAGAAGGAGCCGGTAGCTATTCTAGACCAACAGGTTCGTCAGTTGAGATCGAAGAGTTCCTTTCTGTTCGTGTTCAGTGGAGAGGTCAGCCTGCTGAGGCATCGACTTGGGAGTCTGAGTCCGATATGCGGAGCCGTTATCCCCATATTTTCCCCGACTCAGGTACTTCCTTCTTATGTTCGTTCGAGGATGAATGATTGTTTTAGAGGTGGAGGATGTGATGACCCAAAAGTCATCACTTGTTTAGAACTAAATTAGCGTTCCGAGGCCTAAAGCCTCCTTTTACCTCACCTCGATTGCT
>NW_017691476.1:4700-5582 GCF_001879085.1 Nicotiana attenuata
TGCACCTTTTACGTTAGATGAGCCATCAGTAAATAAGGTCCATGTTCCTGGGTTAGCCCTATTAAATACTTGTACTTCTTTTTCTGCTTCTAGATGCATCCCTTGGCTAAAGTCAGCCACGAAATCAGCTAATATCTGTGATTTGATTGCCGTTCTAGGTAAGTACGTGATTTCATATTCACTTAGTTCTATGGCCCATTTAGCTAACCTTCTTGACAATTCATGTTTATGCAATATATTACATAGGGGGTATGCAGTCACTACAACAATAGGATGACATTGAAAATATGGTCTTAACTTCGTAGATGCCATGATTAGAGCAAGTGCTAATTTTTCCAATTATGGATACCGTGTCTCTGCATCTAACAAATATTTACTAACATAATAGATAGGAGATTGTTTACCCTGCTCTTCTCGAACCAAAACCGCGCTTACCGCAACTTCTGAAACAGCAAGGTAGATGAAAAGTTTCTCCCCAGCCTTTGGTTTTGCTATCAAAGGTGGATTTGACAAGTATGTTTTCAAATCCCTAAGTGCTTGTTGACACTCCTCATCCCATTCAAAATGATCCTGCTTCTTAAGAGCCGAGAAGAATTTAAAATATTTTTCCGATGATTTAGAAATGAACCTTCCCAATGCTGTGATTCTCCCTGTTAGTCTTTGAACCTCTTTTTTGTTTGAAAGTATATCAGGCAATCGATTGACGGAGTATATTCGATATAAGTTCACTACGGAAAGTTTAAAGGGAAACCTACTTATCCATATGCAATTAATTCTTGCATGAAAAACACACACGCGTCCGTGCATTCCTTTATTTTATAGCCATTCCCCATTCATGTGCGGGATTGTTGGACTTTTAAGCTTGTGTAGCTTAAAGATGGT
>NW_017691477.1:0-910 GCF_001879085.1 Nicotiana attenuata
ATGCCTACTTATAGGTGAACTTAGGGTCTAATTTCAGATTTTCCTTTTACCCCTTAGTCCCTATTCTAATTTTAGTGTTTACCCTTTACTTTCTGACTTGTTACACAAGTAACTAACCTAAGTTTATTAAAACCTACACTATAGTCCATCCTAGAAGGTTCTATACTTATTACAATCCCTATTCTATCCTTGCCCCCCTTCAAAAATTACCAAATCTGATAAAAGTGCGGCCTAAACTACCCTTTGAACCTCCTGATATTACTGGCCAGACCAAAACCCTTTTACTGTAATTGCTGGTCACTATCTTTGTTCAGCTATAGCCAAAAGATCCCACCGAATTGAATTTTTGCACAATTAACCAATCATGAAATCCAACCTAACCATGAACTACAAATTGCAGTGACCACTCATGAATCAACTAACTAAACTAAATAAAAATTAGACCTATTGGAATAAATTTAAATCAAACATGAAGACTGATAACAGTACCTCCACGAAGATCATTAACAAATCATAAAACTTAATTAAACCCTAAACATGGAACTGTTAATACGATTACTAATTAAACTGATTTAAACTAAACTAAACTAATTAATGCTAACTAACAGCAACCATAAGAGATTACTAATCAGTTCAGATGCTGAGGAACGAATTGAAATCCAAACAAAGCTCAAACAGGATCGACCAGACTCGAAACAAATCGTAAACTAAACTTAGCACAGATACGGAACCCCAAAAATAAGAATCAAAAATAGAAGTAATCAGCAAACTTACTGAATCAGAGCATTCGACTGACCATGGGGAAACTCTGACCGGCCATTGTTTGAATCCTCCGGGATTCTGACACGTAACATCCCTAATCGTGTGTTTTCAAAAGTAACACACATGATTAGGGAATTACGGTCAAAAC
>NW_017691477.1:4909-5582 GCF_001879085.1 Nicotiana attenuata
ATTGACATGAAATAAAAATCGAAACAGTCCAATCATGTCATTAACCGCAGAAAGTAGACATTAGATTCTAACATGTGAACTGCTATAATCAGAATTAAAGCTCATTGCACAGTCCATACGAACAGTCCAGTTATACAGTCCAGGGTTTACACTCATATAAATCGATTTACACTATGCTAGGTGATTAAATCTAATGCCCATTTGACTACCAACACACCACAGTCCAGGCAGCACATTTCAGGATCAAACAGGGGAGTAATTGTATTCCATTTCAAGCGTAAAGTTGCAGCAAGGCAGATTCAAACGTGTACCTGGTAAATGCAAA
This sequence comes from Nicotiana attenuata, assembly GCF_001879085.1. Taxonomy (NCBI): domain Eukaryota; kingdom Viridiplantae; phylum Streptophyta; class Magnoliopsida; order Solanales; family Solanaceae; genus Nicotiana; species Nicotiana attenuata. Next base: position 5,235 of record NW_017691477.1, read on the forward strand.
TAAGAAAAGGAAAAGATCAGCAGCAGTGACAGTTTTCAACAGCAGCCCAGGAATAAGTTAAAGTCCAGTAACAACTCAGTCAACATAGCAAGTTCAGGGATAAGTTTGAAATTCCAGTGATTAACCAAGACAGCAACAACTTCGAGCATCAATGCAAATCGAAACCAACTTGACTACTCAGACTTCATTTTACAGCAGCTCAAATACACCCTAATGACTCTCTTTGCATCAACTTTCAAATGTTGAACAGTACACTCATAAACCAGCTTGTTTCTGATCCTAATGCTGATATTAGTATTAGTATTATTCTGAAGGATTTTAGGCTTCAGAACTTTGTATAATGCCTTT
>NW_017691478.1:0-289 GCF_001879085.1 Nicotiana attenuata
AAGAAACAATAGTCTTTCTTTTTGGAATTGAAACGAACGAATGAACTCTTAAAGACTTGGCTATTTCTGAAATACTTCTTTGCTCTCTAAATCTTGCCCCCTCCTTTACGCTGTATGTCTAGTAGTCCGGTTAAAGATGTGCAGGTGGTTTAAAATAGATGTGTGTGATCGTGTGTGTGTGTGCCAGTGAAACGTGAAAGGTGGGGGAGTTAGGGGATTGGGACGTGAGGAGTCGAGGATGAGTTGGAAGTTAAATTTGTTACAAACTTTTTAAACAAAACACGTGAGT
>NW_017691478.1:4810-5582 GCF_001879085.1 Nicotiana attenuata
TATATATATATATATATACACGTATTTTTAAAGCTAGTTTAAAAACTATTTGTTTTTGGTATACTTCTTAGACAAAACAAGATATTGAACTTCTAAAATCATTCCAACAAAATGACGTAACTTTAAAAAATGTTATTAACTTAATATTTGCTCATACGTACCAATTGCAAATCCATACAGTTAACCAAGTGCAGGTTTCAAACTTGCACAAAAATTTAATCCTCAATTAACAATCCTACGGTGGACTAATGAAAACTTGTTGAATATATTAATTCCCTGCTTTGAATTCCAAAAGAAGAAAATATCTAAAATATTTAAATCTATGATCATTAGCAGATAACAGTACGAGAATTAAACTAGCTTTTCAAAAGAGACTATTTTTTTTTAAGCAATGCATGCTACATAAACTAATATCACTCTTATAGTCAGAATTATACACTTGATATAAAAAAAAATGAGAAATAAACTTTGTTAAAGTACAACAACAAATAGCGCATAACTTCAAAAATTCTTTTATCATTTATTTAAAATATGGCTGAAGTATTACATGATTTAGAGGGTTACCTAGGTCGTAGGAAAATCAAAACTCACCAGCAAGGACATCTAATCAGCAGCAACTCAAATAATATCAGAAGACAACTCAAGAATAGTGGAAAGTGAACTAAGAAACAATAGTCTTTCTTTTTGGAATTGAAACGAACGAATGCACTCTTAAAGACTTGGCTATTTCTGAAATACTTCTTTGCTCTCTAAATCTTGCCCCCTCCTTTAC
>NW_017691479.1:0-469 GCF_001879085.1 Nicotiana attenuata
AAGGGTCCGAACCGCGGCGAGGAAGAATTCTACGCATTCCTAACACATATTCGGAGTCGACACCACAAGATACTAGGTTTTGTGCCAAAATTTTTTACGGGGCCTCACAAATCGGCCCATCCAACCTCGGTCTCGAGCCTCGTCTATACTCGAGAACGGGCCCTTGCTGGCCCGAAGAGCAAGCTTGATCAACCCTCCTTGATAGAAAAGGAAAGAAGAGATCTGGGCCGTTGATCAAAATGATCAATGGCTCAGATTTGAAAAAGAAAACGGGCGGGTTTGGGCGATTGGATCATGTAATCGGGTTTAAATTGATTTGGGGTTGGGATTGGGTTGAATTGGGGTGCAAATTAGGCTGTAATTGAAATGAAATTGAGGCCAGATTTTAAATAGCTACTTTTCCCCGTTTTATTTTATAAAATAGCAATGATGGTTTTAAAAATAAATTAAAATACTGAGTAAACTAATA
>NW_017691479.1:4352-5582 GCF_001879085.1 Nicotiana attenuata
ATCAAATATGTGGCAGTGAGTAGGCAATCTCCCCAAAATTTTACAGGAAGATGAGATTGAAACAAAAGAGCCCTGGCAGTTTCTAGCAAGTGTCTATGTTTTCTTTCTACCACACCATTCTGTTGTGGAATGTGTGGGCAAGAGGTTTGATGAATAATACCTTTTTCAGAGAAGAAAAATGCTCCAGAAGAAGAGGAACCTAATTCTAAAGCATTGTCACTCCTTACAGTCTGGACTCTAGTGTGAAATTGGGTTTCAACCATGGAAATAAAAGCTTTTAATAGGTCAAAAACATTGCTTTTGGCCCCCAATAGGTGTGTCCAGGTGGCCCTAGTGTAGTCATCTACTATAGTAAGGAAATACCTAGCACCAGAGTGAGTAGGAGTAGAATAAGGACCCCAACTATCTATGTGAATAAATTGAAAAGAATGAGAGGATTGAATGGAACTGTCATGAAAGGGAAGTCTAGTTTGTCTTGCTAATGGACAAATAGGGCAAGTGAAGGACTGTTTGGAGGACAAGTCACAATTAACACCAGAAATAAATTTCATCTTGGAAAATGGTATGTGCCCAAGTACTATAATGCCAAACAACATCAGAGTTATTCACTTTATTTGAAGTAACTATGGTATTTACGGATGAATTGTGATTCACATCAGCATCAGTAGTAGAAAGTACAGGTAAAGAGGAAACAGGTAAAAGAAGAAACAACTGAAGAACAAGAGTTCACATGAGCAGACTCAATGGGTGAGGTCACATGCTGAAATAGCTTGTAAAGTCCAGCGTCCAGCCTACCAAGCACCACTGGCTTCTTCACTGAAGGGCCCTGGAATGTGCAAGCAGACTTGGTAAACTGAACAACATCATCATAATAATTTAAAAGTTTGTGAACAGATATGAGATTATGTTTGAAACTGGGAATGTAAAGGACATTATGAAGGATTAAATCAGGGAACAAAGCTAAAGATCCAACATTGGTTACTTTAACTTTGTACCCATTTGGGAGAGACACAAGATAGGGAATGGGAAGAGTGATTATGTCAAAAAGTAGGCTTTTAATAGAAGTCATATGATCAGTAGCTCCAGAGTCTATTATCCAAACAATGCCATTCACACTAGATAACATACAAGCTCCGTAAGAAACACCCTCATGAGGCATGAGCTTACCAGCAAAGTTAGCAGAAGCCAAAAGAGGTGGAGAGTGTGGGGAAGCAGAAATTTGGGATTGTT
>NW_017691480.1:0-241 GCF_001879085.1 Nicotiana attenuata
ACATTAGGGCTCCAATCCCTGAGTTGAGCCTTTCTAGACATAGGGCCTCCATTCCCTCGTCGCCTTTTGCAAACATTAGTGCTCCAATCCCTGAGTTGAGCCTTTTTAGACATAGGGCCTCCATTCCCTAGCTGCCTTTTGCCAACAATAGGGCTCCAATCCATTAGTTGTGCCTTTTAGACATAGGGCCTCCATTCCCTAGTCGCCTTTTGCCAACATTAGGGCTCCAATCCCTGAGTTG
>NW_017691480.1:5236-5581 GCF_001879085.1 Nicotiana attenuata
TCCCTAGTCGCCTTTTGCAAACATTAGGGCTCCAATCCCTGAGTTGTGCCTTTTTAGACATAGGGCCTCCATTCCCTAGTCGCCTTTTGCCAACATTAGAAAACCAATCCCTGAGTTGAGCCTTTCTAGACATAGGGCCTCCATTCCCTCGTCGCCTTTTGCAAACATTAGTGCTCCAATCCCTGAGTTGAGCCTTTTTAGACATAGGGCCTCCATTCCCTAGTTGCCTTTTGCCAACAATAGGGCTCCAATCCCTTAGTTGAGCCTTTTAGACATAGGGCCTCCATTCCCTAGTCGCCTTTTGCCAACAATTGGGCTCCAATCCCTGAGTTGAGCCTTTTTAGA
>NW_017691481.1:0-782 GCF_001879085.1 Nicotiana attenuata
TTTTTGGATTTGTGAGGTGGACTATGAGGTCCCAATTATCTAGGGAGACCTTTCTTGCAATGGGAAGGCATTGGTTGATGTTGAAGCGGGTGAACTAACTTTTAGGGTAGGTGATTAGAAGGTCGTCTTCCATGTTTGCAAATCCGTGAAGCAGCCCAATAGCACCGAGGTGTGCTCATTTGTGGACATTGTCATAGCCGTGATAGTGGATGACACAAGTTCTATGATTAACGTGGAGGATCCCCTTGAGGCCGTGCTATTAAATCTTGATGTCAATGATGATGCAAGTAGATTTGAGTGTGTCAATGCTCTACATGGGATGGGATCTTATTCTTATGAGCCGAGAAAATTGTCTTTGGATCTTGAAAATCGGAAAACTCCACCAACCAAACCATCAATTGAGGAGCCACCGGTGTTGGAGTTGAAGCCACTTCCTCCACACCTCAGGTATGAATTCTTGGGCTCTAATTCAACTTTACCAGTTATTCTTTCTTCTTGCCTTACTAACATGCAGGTTGAGGCCACTTTGGCGGTGCTTCAAAGGCGAAAAGGGGCAATTGGATGGACTCTGGCGGATATTCGGGGAATAAGCCCCGCATTTTGCAGCACAAAATTATTTTGGAGGATGATGCAAGGCCTTCCTTAGAACATCAAAGGAGGCTCAATGAGGCAATGCAAGAAGTGGTTAAATCAAGTGGCTAGATGCAGGTGTGGTGTATCCAATCTCCGATAGCTCATGGATTTCTCCGGTGCAATGTGTGCCGAAGAAAGGTGGGATGACT
>NW_017691481.1:4793-5581 GCF_001879085.1 Nicotiana attenuata
TAGGCCAAATCTCTCAATCGTTGAATACTCGCCCAAAGGGTGCTCTACCAAGTGATACGGTAGTGAACCCTAAGGGTGGGAACAATCATGTGATGGCGGTTACAACACGAAGTGGGAGAGGCGGCAATGTGCATGCCTCGAAAGATAAGCAAGTTGTACAAGATGATGTTGAGTTGCGAGAAATTGATGTTCCTTTGGTAGTTGAAGATGTGGTTTAGAATGAAGTGAACAATGATGTGAGGATTGACATTGATGAGGCCGAGGTGGAAACTCAAGAGGCCGTGAACCCGTCTAGGGAGCACATAGTTGACATGCCGGAGCCGGTGGTGCCAAAAGCCAAGGCACCTTTGCCTAGACCACCTCCCCCCTATCCTCAAAGGCTAGCCAAGCAGAAAAGTGACAACCAATTCAAAAAGTTCATTGACATGATGAAGAACTTATCCATCAACGTGCCTTTGGTGGAGGCTTTGGAGCAAATGCCTGGGTATGCAAAATTCATGAAAGATTTGGTTACAAAGAAAAGATCAATGGACTGTGAAACTATCAAGATGACCCACCAAGTTAGTGCCATAGTACATTCAATGGCCCCGAAATTAGAGGATCCCGGTGCTTTCACTATCCCCTGCACTATTGGTAGTTCAGACTTTGCCAAAGCTTTATGTGATCATGGGGCAAGCATCAATTTAATGCCCTTCTCAGTTTACAAGACCCTGGGTATTGGGCCACCAAGGCCAACTTCCATGAGATTACAGATGGAAGACAGATCAATGAAGCGTCCTTTGGGTATA
>NW_017691482.1:0-1241 GCF_001879085.1 Nicotiana attenuata
GAGAGATCAAACCGCATGAGAGAGATGAATAGAAGGAAAACTGTTCCTAACTCTGTAGCCTCTAGGGATAAGCACAGACGTCTCCGTACCGATCCCTCAAACTTTACTAAGTTTGTCCGTGAATTGTGAGACCTAAGCAACCTAGTGCTGTGATACCAACTTGTCATGACCCAAATTTCCCACCGCCGGGACCGTGATGGCGCCTAACATTGTACCCGCTAGGCAAGCCAACGTTACTGATTATTTTTACCTTTTTCCTTTATCTTTTAGAAATTTACCAGTTAATATAAGAATATCAGCGGAAAATAAAATGCGAAAGAACAAAATTTAACAGATTATCTTAATACAAATACAAATCCGAAATAAAACCCCACCCAGAACTGGTGTCACAATCTCACGGACCATCTACGAATACTACAAATAATAGTCTGAACAAAGAACTATACATCTGTCTCGGAAATAGATAAAACAAAAAATGAAATAAGATAGAAGGGGACACCAGGTCCTGCGGACGCCTGCAGGACTACCTTGGGTCTCCGGGAAACAGCAACAGTAACCAACCTCGCGATCAGCCACTAGCTCCAAAATCAGCACAAGAAGTGCAGGGTACTGTATCAGTACAACCGACCCCATGTACTGGTAAGTGCCGAGCCTAACCTCGACGAAGTAGTGACGAGGCTACGGCGGGGCATACAACACATACAGCCTGAAACAGTTTATACTAAACAGAAAGGAAATACAGAATGTAATAACGCAAAAACTGGCATTAAATAAACTCGGAACCCAGATGTTCTACTAATATTCAGCTATAACCAACCCTTAAGGGTATTTCAACATCACAGTAATGAGCCTCAACAGAAATGGAAACATAATAACAACTGATGCGGGTGCGCATCCCGATCCCAACATATAAACAACACAGTATCCATATTCACCCTTATTCCTCCTTGTTGCGGCGTGCAACCCGATCCCACCTGTCCACCCTTATTACTCCTCAACACATATCACCCTTATTCCTCCTGTTGCGGCGCGCAACCCAATCCCACCCGTCCACCCTTATTACTCCTTGTTGCGGCGTGCAACTCGATCCCACCAGACAATCACATTTCACCCTTATTCCTCCTGTTGCGGCGTGCGACCCGATCCCAATCATTTATATATATATATATATATATATATATATATATATATATATATATATATATATATATATATATATATATATATATATATATATATAT
>NW_017691482.1:4638-5581 GCF_001879085.1 Nicotiana attenuata
CTCTCTCTCTCTCTCTCTCTCTCTCTCTCTCTCTCTCTCTCTCTCTCTCTCTCAGTGGGAAGTATAAGAAGAACATGACGGGCCAAGTCAATAAATCTGGTCTCGTACCGAGTGACGATCATAGAATCCTGCTGGAGACACTCAAACTGCCTCTGATAGTCCTCCCTCTGAGTAATAGGAAGAAACTTCTCTAGAAATAGCTGGGAGAACTGATCCCAAGTCAAAGCAGGCGACCCAGCTGGTCTAGCCAAACAAAAATCCCTCCACCATTTCTTGGCGGAACCTGATAAGCGAAAAGCAGCAAAGTCGACCCCATTGGTCTCCACTATCCCCATGTTCTGTAGAACCTCATAGCAACTGTCCAAATAGTCCTGGGGATCCTCTGAAGATGTACCGCCATAGGTACTAGTGAAAAGCTTGGTGAACCTGTCCAACCTCCATAAAGCATCTGTAGACATAGCTGCTCCATCGCCGGTCTGAGCCACAACACCCGCCGGGACTACCCTAACGGGCTGAGCTGCTGGAGTCTGAAACTGGGGAACCATCTGCTCCGGTGTGTGGGTAGCGAGAGTCTGTGCTCCTCCCCCAGCATGAGAGACGGCTAGTGCTACTGGAAGTATGCCTGCCTGAGTGACACTCTCCATAAGGCCCACTAGACGGACCAGAGCATCCTGGAGTACCGGGGTAGCTATGAACCCCTCTGGAACCTGAGATGGCCCTGTTCGAACGGTCTGGGCTGGAACCTCATTGTCAAACTCCACCTGAGTCTCCGCTGTTGGTGCTGTTGCTCGGGCTATGAGCTGAGCCCTGCCCCTGCCTCGGCCTCTAGTACGACCTCGTCCTCGTCCTCGTCCTCTACCCCTCGTAGGAGCTGCCATCGGGGGCTTGGGCTGCTGATCAGTTGATGAAGCGGTACGTGTTCTCGCCATTTGCGAAATAACAG
>NW_017691483.1:0-242 GCF_001879085.1 Nicotiana attenuata
TATTTCAAGTTTTTAGCAATCAGGAGCCCTCCTGGAGAACAAAGGCATTTATTTTAAAGTTTTTAGCAATCAGGAGCCAGCCTGGAGAACAGAGGCATTTATTTTCAAGTTTTTAGCAATCAGGAGCCCGTCTAGAGAATAGAGGCATTTATTTCAAGTTTTTAGCAATCAGGAGCCCGCCTGGAGAACAAAGGCATTTATTTCAAGTTTTTAGCAATCAGGAGCTCGCCTGGAGAACAGAG
>NW_017691483.1:5252-5581 GCF_001879085.1 Nicotiana attenuata
AAGTTTTTAGCAATCAGGAGCCCGCCTGGAAAACAGAGGCATTTATTACAAGTTTTAGCAATCAGGAGCCCGCCTGGAGAACTGAGGCATTTATTTTATGTTTTAGCAATCAGGAGCCCGCCTGGAGAACAGAGGCATTTATTTCAAATTTTTAGCAATCAGGAGCCCGCCTGGAGAACAGAGGCATTTATTTTAAGTTTTAAGCAATCAGGAGCCCGCCTGGAGAACAAAGGCATTTATTTCAACTTTTTAGCAATCAGGAGCCCGCCTGGAGAACAGAGGCATTTATTTTCAAGTTTTTAGCAATCAGGAGCCCGCCTGGAGAACAG
>NW_017691484.1:0-247 GCF_001879085.1 Nicotiana attenuata
AGGATGGGTTACATCCCGTTCGAAGAAAAAGAAAATATTGAGTGGTTATTTCTTTTAATTCTTGTCTCTTATTCTAAGTTTTGAAATCTCCTTTTTTTTGGTAACTTCTTCTTCTTCTTCTTCTTCTTCTTCTTCTTCTTCTTCTTCTTCTTCTCACTTTTAGTGACTTCCAAAGGGAGGAAGAATGATGTATATGTTGTATATAACTATATATACTTTGTATAATCATGTATAACCATGTATATTT
>NW_017691484.1:4653-5581 GCF_001879085.1 Nicotiana attenuata
TACCATCCCAGCCGGTTGCAGTTGCTCGGGCCTAGGTTGGCCACCTATGAGTGATGAGGAGCAGAAGAGACTAGAGTGATTTTGGAAGCTTCAGCCCCTAGAGTTTTGTGGGTCCGAGTTAGAGGATGCTCATGATTTCATAGACAGGCGCCAGCTGATCCTCCGCGTGGCGGGTATTTTGGAGACCCAACATTCTAACAAAATTGGGCCTATATTTTCCCTTCTTACCCGGTATGGCCCAGTTTGTACATAAGTTGAAAAATTATTTTCATCGATTAGCCACATTACTGTCCCCACTCTTTTTTTCTTTATGCGGAGGAATTTTTTCCATTTCCAATTCATAATTCTAATCAGTTTTCTCTTTCAAATTTTCTCCCCACTCCTCTTTCTCTTTCATTTTCAATTCGTTCTTGCTCTTTCTCTCTCTCTCTCTCTCTCTATCTCTCTGGCAAAATAGTCGAGTTCTTCTTCAGGTTTCCTTGCTCCGTTTCATCTGTATCTTCCTCTTCCACAAAATAACATTGTTGAACAATCCACAACCGGATCTATCTTTTGTAGTCTTTTTCTTTTCGATTCAGTGCTCGCCGAAGCCGATTCCGAGTTTGACATTAGAGGATCTTTTTATTTTCTGGTCGTTGATGAATATACATATATCTGATTCATTCCTGGTACTTGCGTTTAGTGTCTTGCTTGAGTTTGGTAGTTGTTGAAGTTATACTGCTTTTGGCATTTTGGTGAATTTCGTTACATAAAGTTGTATTGCTGGAATTAAACTTGTGGTTCATGTATTACCCGATGGTAAATGTTAGTTGTGCTGCTTTGCTTTATGTAGAAAGGATGGGTTACATCCCGTTCGAAGAAAAAGAAAATATTGAGTGGTTATTTCTTTTAATTCTTGTCTCTTATTCTAAGTTTTGAAATCTCCTTT
>NW_017691485.1:0-458 GCF_001879085.1 Nicotiana attenuata
AGTAACAACTAAAGCAACTTAGGTTCGTAGTGAACAAGGAATCAATACTCAAATGTAAACACATAGCTTGAATAATTGTTGCGGCATGCAACCCGCTCCATAATTACCATTGTTGCGGCGTGCAACCCGCTCCACAATATCATTGTTGCGGCGTGCAACCCGACCCATATTACTTATCATATATCATTGTTGCGGCGCACAACCCGATCCTCATATATTATTGTTGCGTCGCGCAACCCGATCCTCAACATCATTGTTGCGGCGCGCAACACGATCCTCACCTTTTACTGTTGCGGCATGCAACCCGATCCTCAATATCATTGTTGCGGCGTGTAACCCGACCCATATTACTTATCATATATCATTGTTGCGGCGCGCAACCCGATCCTCATATATTATTGTTGCGGCGCGCAACCCGATCTTCAACATCATTGTTGCGGCGCGCAACCCGATCCTCA
>NW_017691485.1:5008-5581 GCF_001879085.1 Nicotiana attenuata
AACCTCTACCCAAGATTTGGTGTCACATTACTCACGAACTACTAAGAATATACTAAATACAAAGGTATGAAAGAAATATATAAGTTGTCTGTCTCGAAAACAATGAGGCAACAGTCAAAAACAGAGAACATAAAGAAGAGACGCCGGGGCCTAGCGGACGCCTGCAAGGCTACCTCAGTCTCGTTGTAAAACTGAAATTCTTACTCCCGTACTACTGCTGCTACTGCTCTTCAAAACCTGGACCTAGTGCAAAAATGCACAGAAGTGTAGCATCAGCACAACCGACCCCATGTGCTGGTAAGTGTCTAGCCTAACCCCGGCGAAGTAGTGACGAGGCTAGACTGGACACCACATAAACCTATGCAGTTATAGATATACAACGGAAATCGAATACAAAGCAATTACTAACATGGGAGGGGAAACATGCTATGGGGAGTTACAATAATAACAATAATCCAGAGTAACAACTAAAGCAACTTAGGTTCGTAGTGAACAAGGAATCAATACTCAAATGTAAACACATAGCTTGAATAATTGTTGCGGCATGCAACCCCGCTCCCATAATTTACCCAT
>NW_017691486.1:0-391 GCF_001879085.1 Nicotiana attenuata
TCGCTCGAATTAACATACATTCGACCTTGCTCGAATTCACTAAGAGTTAAATTCGACCTTGCTCGAACTGGGACTCAGGCTAAGTGCCTTCGACATCAAAATTTGACAGTTCGACCTCACTCGTACTGGGACTTAGGCTAAGTGCCTTCGCCATCAAAATTTGACAGTTCGACCTCGCTCGAACTAGGACTCATGCTAAGTGCCTTCGACATCAAAATTTGAAAATTCGACCCCACTCGAACTAGGACTTAGGGCTAAGTTTCTTCGCCATCAAAGTTTGACAGTAGGACCTCGCTCGAACTGGGTCTCAGGCTAAGTGCCTTCGCCATCAAAGTTTGACAGTTCGACCTCGCTCGAACTGGGACTTAGGCTAAGTGCCTTCGCCATCAAA
>NW_017691486.1:5349-5581 GCF_001879085.1 Nicotiana attenuata
TTCGACCTCGCTCGAACTAGGACTCAGGCTAAGTGCCTTCGACATCACAATTTGACAATTCGACCCCACTCGAACTGGGACTCAGGATAAGTGCCTTCGCCATCAATGTTTGGCAGTTCAACCTCGCTCGAACTGATACTCAGGCTAAGTGCCTTCGACATCAAAATTTGACAGTTCGACCTTGCTCGAACTGGGACTCAGGCTAAGTGCCTTCGACATCAAAATTTGACAA
>NW_017691487.1:0-231 GCF_001879085.1 Nicotiana attenuata
AATGGAGGCCCTACGTCTAAAAAGGCACAACTCAGGGATTGGAGCCCTAATGTTGGCAAAAGGCGACTAGGGAATGGAGGCCCTATGTCTAAAAAGGGCAACTCAGGGATTGGAGCCCTAATGTTTGCAAAGGGCGACTAGGGAATGGTAGGCCCTGTGTCTAAAAGGTCACAACTCAGGGATTGGAGTCCCTAATGTTTGCAAAAGGCGACTAGGGAATGGTAGGCCTAT
>NW_017691487.1:5311-5581 GCF_001879085.1 Nicotiana attenuata
AAAGGCGACTAGGGAATGAAGGCCCTACGTCTAAAAAGGCACAACTCAGGGATTGGAACCTAATGTTGGCAAAAGGCGACTAGGGAATGGAGACCCTATGTCTAAAAAGGCTCAACTCAGGGATTGGAGCCCTAATGTTGGCAAAAGGCGACTAAGTAATGGAGGCCCTATGTCTAAAAAGGCACAACTCAGGGATTGGAGCCCTAATGTTGGCAAAAGGCGACTAGAGAATGAAGGCCAATGTCTAAAAAGGCACAACTCAGGGATTGG
>NW_017691488.1:0-602 GCF_001879085.1 Nicotiana attenuata
CCGATCTCAAAATATATACAAAACAGATACAAAATATACAAAAGACATATGGTATAAAATTTGTATGAAAATTATATTTAAGTTATATATTGTAGTTGTATTTAACTGAGTATAAATAATGTATGAAAGTTGTAGATAAATTATAACTAAGTTGTATATTATATAATCAGTTGTATGAAATTTATTTTTACTATCTATTAAAGGGGCCTGCTATAATACCATAAACTTTCACCTCTGCCGTCTTTGTTTCTTAAGTTTCTTCTTTTACTTGGCGAAATTAGGATACTTAAAGAGAGCAATAGTTTCACTATTCAGTTCTATTGAGTTTGGATTATGACTGCTTTTAGTGGAGAAGTTTCAAATTATGGACTTTCCTTGAAGGATGATTTGAGCGCTTACCTCAAATTATGTTCACTAATTAAAGGGCATAATTACCTGTAGGAGAATATGAGTTAACATTCGATAGTTATTTCATATTTGTATATTTTACTGTATTGCTTATAGTTTTTTTTATATTGTTTTTTGACAAACAGGGATATCTTATATATATATATATATATATATATATATATATATATATATATATATATATATATATATAT
>NW_017691488.1:4803-5580 GCF_001879085.1 Nicotiana attenuata
TCTCTCTCTCTCTCTCTCTCTCTCTCTCTCTCTCTCTCTCTCTCTCTCTCTCTCTCTCTCTCTCTCTCTCTCTCTCTCTCTCTCTCTCTCTCTCTCTCTCTCTCTCTCTCTCTCTCTCTCTCTCTCTCTCTCTCTCTCTCTCTCTCTCTCTCTCTCTCTCTCTCTCTCTCTCTCTCTCTCTCTCTCTCTCTCTCTCTCTCTCTCTCTCTCTCTCTCTCTCTCTCTCTCTCTCTCTCTCTCTCTCTCTCTCTCTCTCTCTCTCTCTCTCTCTCTCTCTCTCTCTCTCTCTCTCTCTCTCTCTCTCTCTCTCTATTTCTCATTCTCTGTTCTTTTCCCAATTTTTCTTCCTATGATGTTCTCTACTTTTTATCCTTTCATGTTATATATATTTTTAATGGAATTTATCGATGGATTTCAATCGTTTACTATAGAGTTTTAACTTAGCAACTTCCTTTCATGTTGCACAATTTTCCTTTCATGGAAGAAGAAGAAGACGACGTTGAAAATAAGTTGTATAATGTATGAATCGTTGTATAAAATTTGTATTTAAGTTATCAATACTATCTTTTTACATAAAGTTGTTGGTATGTATCAAAATTGTATTAAGAAAGTAAGTTTTGATTGAAATTTTAGAGAGGAAGAAACACACACCACATACAAAATATATACAAAACAGATACAAAATATACAAAAGACATATGGTATAAAATTTGTATGAAAATTATATTTAAGTTATATATTGTAGTTGTATTTAACTGAGTATAAATAATAGATCGG
>NW_017691489.1:0-5580 GCF_001879085.1 Nicotiana attenuata
GCTATGTGGAATTTGTTGAGTACGACGTATAGGCATGGTGACGAGTATCTATACGTTGGTGTCTAGCATGACCATGAGTCTTTAAATTGTGAATGTCTTGATTTCGTTGTATTTTTCTTGCCTTGGTGATGATTTCTATTTGTTGTGAAAAGTTTGTGGAAGGAAATTATGACCTTTGAACATCGAGGAGCATTGGCTCAAGTTATATTACACATTGTGAGAGTATATGAGATGATTGAACCCTTTGGAGCATTGGCTCAAGTGGTAAAGTGAATTATGAAATAAAAGTGAAAGAAAGAGAAAGAGTTATTTAAATTGTTCCCTTGCCGGGATATTGTTGCTTATTGATTATTTTCCCTTGCCGGGACGTTGAGATTATTGATATTGTTCCCTTGCCGGGATTTAATTGTTTAATTGTGTTCCCTTGCCAGGATTCCTATTATTATCTTGTTTATTCCATTGCCCCTTTCTTGTGATTGTTTATTGGGTGAGGAAGAGTGTTAAAGCACGAAGGGTAATGCCGTGCATTGTTTGTTTATTGTGAGCAAAGAGTGTAAAGCACGAAGGGTGATGCCGTGCATTGTTTGTTTATTGTGAGGAAAGAGTGTAAAGCACGAAGGGTGATGCCGTGCATTGTTTGTTTATTGTGAGGAAAGAGTGTAAAGCACGAAGGGTGATGTCGTGCCGCATGATGTAGCACTCCGTGCCGATTCTATTGATTATATGTGAGGAAAGAGAGTAAAAGCACGAAGGGTGATGCCGTGCACGTTTTATTATATCATTGCTTGGTGAAGATGAGAGTAAAAGCACGAAGGGTGATGCCGTGTACTTGCTGCTTTCTAATTCTTTATTGATGTCTGAGTTGTGTAGTTTCCTTCTTTACTAGTTGACTTTTACTTGGAATTGTTACTTCCCCCATAGCATGCTTCCCCTCCCATATTGATTAGTTATCTCTGTATCTCGATTCTGCTGTATATGTATATATAACTGCACAGGTTTAATTGGTAGTCCGGTTTAGCATCGTCACTACTTCGCCGGGGTTAGGCTAGGCACTTACCAGCACATGGGATCAGTTGTGCTGATACTACACTCTGTGCTCTTTTTCACAGATCTAGGTTCCGGAGCAGTAGTTCGGGAGCCAACCTTCAGTCCACGAGATCCCGAGGTAGTCCTGCAGGCGTCCGCAACCCTGGCATCTCTTCTACCTATCTTGATGCATTGTTTCCTCTTGTATTCGAGACAAATTTCATTTCCTTGTTTCAGACATTTGTGTGTAGCACTCTTATATAGTCCGTGAATGTTGTGACACCAGTTCTGGGTAGAGGCATATGTGGATATTTCCTTATTATTTTGGTTTATATCATTTAATTCTTCCGCTAAATTACAATCCCGCTGTTGTTTAATTATTTATTTCCTGTTAATTAAATTGGTAAAAATAGATTTTAAACAAAAACATTTATGAATTCTAAATGTGTGGCTTGCCTAGCTTCTACGAGTAGGCGCCATCACGACCCCCGAGGGTTGGAAATCCGGATCGTGACAAGTTGGTATCAGAGCTCTAGATTGCATAGGTCTCACAATTCACGGACAAGCTCAGTAGAGTCTGAGGAATCGGTACGGAGACGTCTGTATTTATCCCCAGAGGCTACAGAGTTAGGAAAAGTTTCACATTTGTTCTTTCTTGTCGTGCGGTTTTGTTTCTCAATGCTAATTGAATTTCTACTTTGTTCTTTCGCAGATGGCGAGAACACGCGCTTCCTCATCTACTGATCAGCAATCCGAGCCCCAGGCAGCTCCCACTAGGGGCAGAGGGCGAGGCCGAGGCCGTGCTAGAGGCCGAGGTAGGGGCAGAGCTCAGCCCCGAGCAGCAGCACCAGTGGCGGAGCCTTAGGTTGACTTCGACGAGGAGGTTCCGGCCCCAGCCCCAGCAGTTTCGGTGGGCCCAGCTCAGGTCCCAAAGGGGTTTATTGCTACCCCAGTTCTTCAGGACGCTCTAGTCCGATTGGTGGGTCTCATGGAGAGTGTCACCCGTGCAGGCTTGCTTCTTGTAGCACCAGCCGTCTCTCAGGCTGGAGGAGGAGCCCAGACTCCTGCTACTCGCACTCCGGAGCAGGTAGCTCCCCAGTCTCAGACTCCAGCAGTTCAGCCAGTAGGAGAAGCTCAGTCGGGCATGGTAGCCTAAGCCGGTGATGGAGCAGCTATGTCTGCCGATGCTTTGTGGAGATTGGACAGGTTCACCAAGCTCTTCACTACTACCTTCATTGGTGCATCTACTGAGGATCCCCAGGATTATCTGGACAGCTGCCACGAGGTTTTTCGGAACATGGATATTGTTGAGACCAATAGGGTTGATTTCGCTACATTTCCCTTGTCTGGATCCGCCAAGACTTCGTGGAGGGATTATTGTTTAGCTAGACAGCAGGATCGCCAGCCTTGACTTGGGAGCAGTTCACGCATCTATTTCTGGAGAAGTTTCTCCCTATTACACAGCGACAGGCCTATCGGAGGTAGTTCGAGCGTCTCCAGCAGGGATCCATGACAGTCACCCAGTACGAGACCAGGTTTATTGATTTGAATCGCCATGCTCTTATTATACTTCCCACGGAAAGGGAGAGAGTGAGACAGTTTATTGATGGACTCATTCAGCCTATTCGTCTCCAGATAGATATGGAGGCTCGGAGTGAGATATCCTTTCAGGAGGCGGCCAATGTGGCCCGGAGAGTTGAGATGGTAATATTGCCGGGGGGGGGGGGAGGTCACAAGGCAGACAAGAGACCCCGTCAGTCAGGCAGATTTAGTGGTGCCTCGTCTAGAGGCAGAGATTCGTATGATAGGGGTCATCCTCCTAGGCCCTTCCAATCAGCACTCTATGTTTCTCACGGTGCCCCAGGTGGCCGTGGTTCTCACGCGCACTATTCTGATCAGCAGCCATTCAGTGCACCGCTAGCTCCTATCAGTGCACCGCCGCTTCAGAATTTCCATGGTGGTCATTCAGGTCGACAGGGCCAGCAGACTCAGCAGCCGAGGGCTTGTTACACTTGTGGTGACACGGTTCATATTGCCAGATTTTGCCCTCGAGCACCGAGCAGTTCTCAGCACCAGGGTTCTCGTGCCATGGTTCAGGCATCAGGTGTTCCACAGCCCGCCTAGCCAGCTAGAGGTGGGGGTAGAAGTGCTAGAGGTGGAGGTAGAGGTCATAGAGGTGGAGCTCAGACCACCAGAGGTGGAGGCCAGCCAGCAGCAGGCCGTCCCAGAGAGGTAGATTAGAGTGGTGGGGCCCAGCCCCGATGTTATGCTCTTCAGGCCAGGCCCGAGGTAGAGGCTTCAAATGCGGTTATTACAGGTACAATTCTGGTTTGTGATAGAGATGCTTCAGTTTTGTTTGATCCGGGGACTACGTATTCGTATGTGTTATCTTATTTTGCCCCGTACTTGGTCATGCCTAGTGATGCATTGGGTGTTTCTGTTTATGTGTCTACACTGGTGGGTGATTCTATCGTGGTCGATCGAGTCCATCGTTCTTGTATTATGGTGATTGGGGGTCTTGAGACTCGTGTAGATTTGTTGCTTTTAGACATGGTTGACTTTGATATTATATTGGGCATAGACTGGTTATCACCTTACCACGCTATCTTGGACTGTCATGCCAAGACTGTGACCTTAGCTTTACCGGGTATGCCTCGTTTAGAGTGGAGAGGAACTCCTGGTCATTCTACCCGCAGTGTTATATCGTATGTGAAGGCTCGGCGTATGGTCGAGAAGGGGTGTTTGGCCTACTTAGCCTATGTTCGTGATTCTAGTGCTGAGGTTCCCTCTATTGATTCTGTGCCCGTTGTTTGTGAGTTTCATGATGTTTTCCCTTCAGATCTGCCGGGTATGCCACCCGACAGGGATATTGACTTCTGCATTGATCTGGTTCCGGGCACTCAGCCCAATTCTATCCCGCTGTATCGTTTGGCGCCGCCAGAGTTGAAAGAGCTAAAGGAACAGTTGCAGGATTTTCTTGAGAAGGGTTTCATTAGACCTAGTATTTCACCTTGGGGTGCGCCAGTGTTATTTGTCAAGAAGAAGGATGGGTCAATGAGAATGTGTATTGATTACCGGCAATTGAATAAGGTAACGATCAAGAATAAGTATCCACTGCCGAGGATTGATGATTTGTTCGACCAGCTTCAGGGTGCCAGGGTATTTTCCAAGATTGACTTGCGATCTGGCTACCATCAGTTGAGGATTAGGGCATCCGATGTCCTTAAGCCAGCTTTCCGCACTCGGTACGGGCATTATGAGTTCTTGGTTATGTCATTCGGGTTGACAAATGCCCCAGCAACTTTTATGGACTTGATGAATCGAGTGTTCAGGCCTTATTTGGACACTTTCGTGATAGTCTTCATTGATGATACATTGATATATTCCTGCAGCCAGGAGGAGCACGAGCAGCACCTTAGAGTGGTTCTTCAGACTCTGAGGGATAGTCAGTTGTATGCTAAGTCTCGAAGTGTGAATTCTAGTTGGGTTCAGTTGCATTTCTGGGTCATGTCATATCAGCAGAGGGTATCCAGGTGGACCCAAAGAAGATTGAGGCAGTCAAGAACTGGTCTAGGCCAGCATCAGCTACAGAGATTCGGAGTTTCTTGGGGTTGGCAGGCTATTATCGACTGTTCGTGGAGGGGTTTTCATCTATTGCGGCCCCGATGACCAGATTGACCTAGAAGGGTGCCCAGTTCAGATGGTCGGATGAGTGTGAGGCGAGCTTTCAGAAGCTCAAGACAGCTCTGACTACGACACCGGTGTTGGTTTTGCCCATAGGTTCAGGGCCTTATACAGTCTATTGTGATGCTTCCCGTGTTGGGCTTGGAGCAGTGTTGATGCAGGATGGCAAGGTCATTGCCTATGCTTCGAGGCAGTTGAAGATTCATGAGAAGAACTATCCGGTTCATGATTTGGAGTTGGCAGCCATAGATTACGCATTGAAGATTTGGAGGCATTATCTATATGGCGTGGCATGTGAGGTGTTCACGGATCATAAGAGTCTTCAGTACTTATTCAAGCAAAAGGAGTTGAATTTGAGGCAGAGGAGGTGGTTGGAGTTGTTGAAGGATTATGATATCACCATTTTATATCATCCGGGAAAGGCCAATGTGGTGGCCGATGCTTTGAGTAGGAAGTCAGCCAGTATGGGCAGTCTTGCTTATATTCCGGTCGGTGAGAGGCCGCTTGCTTTGGATGTTCAAGCTCTAGCCAATCATTTCGTGAGACTGGATGTTTCTGAGCCCAGTCGTGTGTTAGCTTGCACGGTCGCTCGTTCTTCATTATTGGAGCGTATCCGTGATCGGCAGTATGATGATCCCCATTTGTGTGTCCTTAGAGACACCGTGCAGCGCGGAGATGCCAGGTAGGTTACCTTAGGTGACGATGGAGTTTTGAGATTGCAGGGTCGAGTATGTGTGCCTAATGTGGATGGCTCCGAGAGTTGATATTGGAGGAGGCCCATAGCTCCCGGTACTCTATTCATCCGGGCGCCGCGAAGATGTATCAGGACTTGCCGCAGCGTTATTGGTGGCGTAGAGTGAAGAAGGATAT
>NW_017691490.1:0-638 GCF_001879085.1 Nicotiana attenuata
CCCCTTATCTAGGAGTTCCTGAAGCTGCTCCTTCAACTATTTTAACTCCGCTGGTGCCATACGATAGGGAGGGATAGAGATGGGCTGAGTGCCCGGCACCAGATTAATACCGAAATCAATGTCCTTGTCCGGCGGCATGCCCGGTAGGTCCGCTGGAAACACATCAGGGAAATCCCTCACAACGGGAACCGAATCAAGACTAGGAGTCTCAGCTCCAACATCTCTAACGAAAGCCAAGTACGTCAAACAACCCTTCCCAACCATCCGTTGGGCTTTTAGGAAGGAAATCACCGTGTCGGGCACATAGTCAGTCACGCCTCGCCACTCGATCCTCGGAATACCCGGAATAGCCAACGTAACTGTCTTGGCATGACAGTCCAGAATAGCATGGTACGGAGATAACAAATCCATACCCAGAATCACGTCGAAATCCACCATGCCCAATAATAACAAGTCAACTCGGGTCTCCAAACCCCCAATAGTAACAAGACAGGATCGATATACGTGATCCACAATAACAGTATTGCCCACCGGGGTGGATACATGCACAGGCAAGGCAAGACAACCACGGGTCGTACCCGAATGATGAGCAAAATATGAAGATACATAGGAGTAGGTAGATCCGGGATCAAATAAGA
>NW_017691490.1:4862-5580 GCF_001879085.1 Nicotiana attenuata
GAAGCAATAGATGAAAAGCCCTGAACGAACCTGCGGTAATAACCTGCCAAACCGAGGAAACTCCGGATCTCATTAGCTGAGGACGGTCTGGGCCAACTCTGCACCGCCTCGATCTTCTTTGGGTCAACCTGAATACCATCTCTGGACACCACGTGTCCCAGAAAAGTCACAGTACTAAGCCAGAACTCACACTTAGAGAACTTCGCATAAAGCTTCTCCTCTCTCAATCTCTGTAATACCACCCTCAAGTGCTGCGCGTGCTCCTCCTGGCTACGCGAGTATACTAGAATATCATCAATAAACACGATCACAAAAGAATCCAGATACGGCCGAAATACACTGTTCATCAAGTGCATGAATGCGGCTGGGGCATTAGTCAGCCAAAAGGACATCACTAGAAATTCGTAGTGCCCATATCTCGTCCTGAAAGCCGTTTTCATAATGTCTGAATCCCTAAACTTCAGCTGGTGATAGCCCGATCGAAGGTCAACCTTAGAGAATACCCTTGCTCCCTGAAGCTGATCAAACAAATCCTCAATACGGGGTAGTGGGTACTTGTTCTTCACTGTCACCTTGTTCAGCTGTCTGTAATCAATGCACATTCTGATTGTGCCATCCGTCTTCTTTACAAATAACACTGGTGCACCCCGAAGGTTGACACACTCGGGCGAATGAACCCCCGTTTATCTAGGAGTTCCTGAAGCTGCTCCTTCAACTC
>NW_017691491.1:0-225 GCF_001879085.1 Nicotiana attenuata
TATAGCCCATCCCTTCCGCCGTGGGCCCGGACGGATCCGGACCCGGATCGCCTAATATTTGTCCGGGACATCATATGCGACCTAAGGAACCATTGTCACCGCCGCGCCATGACTAGATTATATTTTTTGGCATTTAACGGCCATAAAACTGGTAATCCGCCCGATTCCCATATTTTCATGTGCTATTTTACGGCCATAAAACTCGAAATCCGCGCGAGTCCCAAA
>NW_017691491.1:5335-5580 GCF_001879085.1 Nicotiana attenuata
TGGATCACGCCTTCTGCCGTGGGCCCGGAGGGATCCGGTCCCGGATCGCCTAATATTCTCCCTTGACATTAAATACGACCTAAGAAACCAGTGTCACCGCACCGCCACGACCAATTTATATTTTTTGGCATTTTACAGCCATAAAACTCGAAATCCGCGCGAGTCCCAAATTTTCGTGTGGTATGGACCACGCCTTCTACCGTGGGCCCGGAGGGATCCGGTCCCGGATCGCCTAATATTCTACT
>NW_017691492.1:0-513 GCF_001879085.1 Nicotiana attenuata
AAACCAACACCCACTAATAGTACCGAGCTAATAAATTTAAGATTTTAACGTTGAAACTTTTACTTTTAAAAATTTCAGTTGATTTTTCCAAAGGGAAAAGTTAAAATTTGAAAAAATAGAGCTGCCTAGATCATCTCTATGCATATTATTGAAGCAAACGGATAACCAGATTGTATCATCACTTTTAGCCCACGCCAGAAACTATTTACATCTGGTAGCCGAAAAGTATAAAAATTTATATAATTTTTGTATATTAACATACAAAATGTATATATATACAAAATAATATACAAATTTAATAAATTTTTTGAGAGTAGGTATATTTTGGTCCCTTATCTTTGAGAGTAGGTATATTTTGGTCCTTCAAATATAACCATGAGCATATTTAGTCCCTTAAGTATACTAAAGTGGAGCAACTTTAGTCTCAATGACAGAATCTGACCATGATTAATTACGAGGTTGGTTTCGACACTCACCGTCTTTTTAATTTACTTATCAAAAATATTTTATAAA
>NW_017691492.1:5285-5579 GCF_001879085.1 Nicotiana attenuata
TTGTATATTAACATACAAAATATATATATATATATATATATATATATATATATATATATATATATATACACAAAATAATATACAAATTTAATAAAATTTTTGAGAGTATGAATATAATTTGGTCCCTTATCTTTGAGAGTAGGTATATTTTGGTCCCTCAAATATAACCCTGAGCATATTTAGTCCCTTAACTATACTAAAGTGAAGCAACTTTAGTCTCAATGACAGAATCTGCCCATGATTAATTACGAGGTTGGTTTCGACACTCACCGTCTTTTTAATTTACTTATCAAA
>NW_017691493.1:0-354 GCF_001879085.1 Nicotiana attenuata
AACTACGGTTTAATCAAGACAGGCTATGCGCCTTCGCCAAAAATTCAACTACGGTTGAATCAAGACAGGCTACGTGCCTTCGCCAAAAATTCAACTACGGTTGAATCAAGACAGGCTACGCGCCTTCGCCAAAAATTCAACTACGGTTGAATCAAGACAGGCTATGCGCCTTCACCAACGAGTTCAACTACCGTTGAACCGGGACTTAGGCTACGTGCCTTCGCCAAAAATTCAACTATGGTTGAATCAAGACAGGCTATGCGCCTTCACCAACGAGTTCAACTACCATTGAACCGGGACTCAGGCTACGTGCCTTCGCCAAAAATTCAACTACGGTTGAATCAAGACAGGCTA
>NW_017691493.1:4863-5579 GCF_001879085.1 Nicotiana attenuata
CGCACCGCTGAGTTGGTGGAGCCTTCCTGGAACATACGGACGTCGTCGGGATCCAAGTCGGACTCAGACTCATCCTCACCCACATTAGCAGCCGCTGAGGAACTACCTCCCGTCTCAGCGACTGGAACCACCAATTGAGCCGCCGAAGCGACGGTATCATCACGGCCTAAGCCAACCGGGGCAACCCCCATTGTTTGTCCGCCCTCAGGGGCAGGCGCCGCAGCAGCACTCCTCTCCGCGTCCGCCGACGGGGAGTCCAAATTAATTACCACAGGAGGAGCCGGCGCGAACGCGACCCTACGCCTTATCAACAGCCTCTCCTCCACCCCATCTGAAGACTCGACTGATGCCGCCCTCGGTATTGAGCGCGACACCGGCGCTGCAGTAAGCCGAGCAACTGCACCAGGTCGACGGAAGGCCAGCTGAGGGGCCCTGACGCGGCGTGCCTTCCCTAATCACAAGAAAACAAGGTTAATGAATAGAGCTGAAACAAAGCGGAACAGAAGAAGAGATCAATTTTTTACCTACCGCGGGCCTACGGCCATGCCTCTCCCAGAAAGACGCCCACGTACGTATCCCCCTCGTATGGGGGAGTACGGCCTCGACCCACTCATGTATCCAAGACAATGGGGGCGGCGGCGACCTGTCGGCTACAAAAAAGACACGAGTTAACGCTCATAAGCACAAATCACAGAGGGAAAGAAAAGGAATTCAAC
>NW_017691494.1:0-688 GCF_001879085.1 Nicotiana attenuata
CATTCACTTCATCCAAATTGTCAAGCATGCAGCAAAGGGATACCTCAACCGTCAACGCCTCATCATCAGCCTTTACAATTACATCCACTGCATCAATAAGGGAACAATTTGCGAACTCACTTGGTCGCCTCATCGATTTCTGTACATTGAATATAATTTCTTCATCATTGAGCCTCATCTTAAGCTCCCCAGTCTCGCAATCAATCAAAGCTCTCCCCGTGGCCAAGAAGGGTCGTCCTAGAATTATAGGAATTTCTTCATCCACTTTGCAATCCAAGATTACAAAATCTGCAGAGAATACGAATTTCCCCACCTGAATAAGCACATCATCAAGGATCCCAAACGAACGCTTAACAGTCCTGTCGGACAGCTGCAATAACATAGAGGTGGGTCTAGCTCTCCCGATGCCTAACCTCTTATAAATGACCAGGGGCATGAGATTAATGCTGGCCCCTAAATCACATAGTGCCTTAGCAAAGGCATAGTTCCCAATAGTGCAGGGAATTGTAAAACTACCCGGATCAGATAGCTTTTCAGCAACAGGTCTAGATACCACTGCACTACATGTCTGAGTAAGTGTCACAGTCGACAAGTCTTGAAAGTCAAACTTCCGAGACATCAAGTCCTTCATCATTTTAGCGTATCCCGGCATCTCCTTTAGAGCTTCAATCAGTGGAATGTTTATCTG
>NW_017691494.1:4864-5579 GCF_001879085.1 Nicotiana attenuata
ATGAAGGGAAGTGGAAGTGGTCTTTCCTGGTGGCTAGATTCAACTTTCTATAATCCATGCAGATTCTCCAGCCTGTGACGGTTCTTGTTGATATAAGTTCATTGTTGTCATTCTTTACCACCGTCATGCCACCCTTTTTTGGCACACATTGAACTGGGCTAACCCAGCTACTGTCAGAGATTGGGAAAATGATTCCCGCATCCAACCATTTTATCACTTCCTTCTTCACCACTTCCTTCATATTCGGGTTTAGCCGTCTCTGATGTTCCCTGGAAGGTTTGTGCCCCTCTTCCAGCAGAATCTTGTGCATGCAGTAGGCGGGGCTGATCCCCTTGATGTCTGCCATGGTCCACCCAATGGCAGTTTTGCACTCCCTTAGTACCTATAAAAGTTGTTGAACCTGCACATCTAACAAACCAGATGAGATAATAACAGGTAATGTGGAGTCAGGACCCAGAAATTCATACCTGAGGTGGGTTGGCAATGGCTTCAGTTCCAGCTTAGGGGGTTCCTCGATGGATGGTTTAGCTGAGGGGGTCTCTCTCTTTTCTAAGTGCAAGGGCTCAAACTCCAGATTTCTCTCCCAGAACCCTTTACCTTCCAGTGCCAACACCCATTCCGCCAAATCCTCACCATTCACTTCATCCAAATTTGTCAAGCATGCAGCAAAGGGATCCTCAACCGTCAACGCCTCATCATCAGCCTCTACAATTAC
>NW_017691495.1:0-711 GCF_001879085.1 Nicotiana attenuata
GAAGAGGGAAGAGATAGTTTAGGATATGGAAAAACTAATTCATGAAAGAAAACACGGCGACTGACATAAACACGACCAGATGTAGGATCTAGGGAACGATATCCTTTATAATTAGAAGCATAACCTAGGAAAATACATTGGATAGAACGTGGTTGAAGCTTATGAGAAACTTGAGAAGATATATTTGGAAAACATTCACAACCAAAAATTCGAAGAAAACTGTAGTCAGGGGGTGTATGAAAAAGCTTTTCAAATGGAGAAAGTCCTTTTAAAATGGGAGTAAGCAATCTATTAATAGTATAAACAGCGTAAAAAGCAGCATCAACCCAAAATTGAGATGGCAAATGAGCATCTATAAGGATGGTACGCACCATTTCAATTATGTGGCGATGTTTTCGTTCAGCCACCCCATTTTGTTGAGGAGTATCTGGGCATGATTTAAGAAAAGAAATACCCGAGTTAGAAAAGTGTTGAAGCATAGCCTTATTATCAAATTCACCACCTCCATCACTTTGAAAAGTTTTAATTTTAGTGTTAAAAGTGTTCTCCGCGAGTTTTTGAAATACACAAAAGTGCTGAAAAACTTCTGATTTTCTCATCATAGGATAAAGCCATGTATATCGAGAAAAATCGTCAACAAATATAACATAATATCGAAAACCCAAGTTTGATAAACAGGTGAATTGCCAAACATCAGAATGAATATACTCT
>NW_017691496.1:0-413 GCF_001879085.1 Nicotiana attenuata
ACATAGGGCCTCCATTCCCTAGTCGCCTTTTACCAACATTACGGTTCCAATCCCTGAGTTGTGTTTTTAGACATAGGGCCTCCATTCCCTAGTCGCCTTTTCCAGCATTAGGGCTCCAATCCCTGAGTTGAGTTTTTAGACATAGGGCCTCCATTCCCTAGTCACCTTTTACCAACATTAAGGCTCCAATCCCTGAGTTGAGATTATAGACATAGGGCCTCCATTCACTAGTCACATTTTTCCAACATTAGGTCTCCAATCCCTGAATTGAGTTTTTAGACATAGGGCCTCCATTCCCTCGTCGCCTTTTTTACCAACATTAGGGCTCCAATCCATAAGTTGTGTTTTTAGACATAGGGCCTCCATCCCTAGTCGCCCTTTGCCAACATTAGGGCTCCAATCCCTGAGTTGAG
>NW_017691496.1:5285-5579 GCF_001879085.1 Nicotiana attenuata
ATTAAGGGCGTCCAATCCCTGAGTTGAGCTTTTAGACATAGGGCCTCCATTCCCTAGTCGCCTTTTACCAACATTAGGGCTCCAATCCCAGAGTTGAGCTTTTAGACATAGGGCCTCTATTCCCTAGTCGCTTTTTTACCAACACAAGGGCTCCAATCCCTGAGTTGAGTATTTAGACATAGGTCCTCCATTCCCTAGTCGCTTTTTTTTTACCAACATTAGGGCTCCAATCCCTGAGTTGTGTTTTTAGACATAGGGCCTCCATTCCCTAGTCGCCTTTTACCAACATTACGG
>NW_017691497.1:0-298 GCF_001879085.1 Nicotiana attenuata
AGGCATTCTGTCTAAAAAGGCTCAACTCAGGGATTGGAGCCCTAATGTTGGCAAAATGCGACTAGGGAATGGAGGCCCTATGTCTAAAAAGGCACAACTCAGGGATTAGGGCCCTAATGTTGGCAAAAGGCGACTAGGCAATGGAGGCCCTATGTCTAAAAAGGCACAATTCAGCGATTGCAGCCCTAATGTTGGCAATAGACGACTAGGGAATGGAGGCTCTATGTCTAAAAGGCTCAACTTAGGGATTTGAGCCCTAATGTTGGCAAAAGGCGACTAGGGAATGGAGGCCCTATGT
>NW_017691497.1:4930-5579 GCF_001879085.1 Nicotiana attenuata
ATTATAAATGCAACTTGTGATGATCTTTGCTAACTTTTGTTCCATAACTCGTTTGACTTAAAAACATAACACACGACTATCATACGACTACAATAACTCATAAATTAACCTCCTCATCATGTTAATCACCCTAGTCTCACCCCAAAAGAATATGTTATAACATTCCAAACTTGTCGATTTTTGACGAAACTTATTTTCTTCAATTCGTTTAGAGACTAAGCTTTCCAACCCTTTTGGTACTTGTTATTCATGATCTTAAATATTTGTAACCTCCAAGGTAACATGATTAACTTAGTTTATTTGCTTCCAAATATAATCTCATTTTCGAGCTTACATCAATGACTTACGACGTACTCTCACGTATGAAAACTTGGGGTGTAACACACAACTCGGGGATTGGAGCCCTAATGTTGGCAAAAAGCGGGTAGGGAATGGAGGCCCTATGTCTAAAAAGGCACAACTCAGGGATTGGAGCCCTAATATTGGCGAAAGGCGACTAGGGAATGAAGGCCCTATGTCTAAAAGACTCCACTCAGGCATTGGAGCCCTAATGTTGGCAAAAGGCGACTAGGGAATGGAGGCCCTATGTCTAAAAAAGCACAACTCAGGCATTGAAGCCCTAATATTGGCAAAAGGCGACTAGGGAAGG
>NW_017691498.1:0-526 GCF_001879085.1 Nicotiana attenuata
CTGCATTTCCTTGCATTGCATAAGGCTACTTTTCTGCCTTCCGAGACTAAGCACTGTCTCCATCCTGCATTTCCTTGCATTGCATAAGGCTACCTTTCTGCCTTTCGAGGTTAAGCACTACCTCTATCTTGCATTTTCTTGCATTGCATAAGGCTATTTTTCTGCCTTCCGGGACTAAGCACTGTCTCCATCCTGCATTTCCCTGCACTGCATAAGACTACCTTTCTGCCTTTCGAGGTTAAGTTCCACCTCCATCCTGCATGGCTGAAATATCGCCACGTCTTATTTACATCGGCTGAAAGATCGCTAGTTTATATTTAAATCTCTGTCGGCTGAAATATCGCCATTTATATTTATGCTTTATATCGGCTGAAATATCGCCAACTTCATTTAAATCGCTATATCGGCTGAAAGATCGCCAGTTTATATTTAAATCTCTGTCGGCTGAAATATCGCCATTTATATTTATGCTTTATATCGGCTGAAATATCGCCAACTTCATTTAAATCGCTATATCGGCTGAAAG
>NW_017691498.1:5290-5579 GCF_001879085.1 Nicotiana attenuata
ATCCTGCATTTCCTTGCATTGCATAAGGCTACTTTTCTGCCTTCCGAGACTAAGCACTGTCTCAATCCTGCATTTCCTTGCATTGCATAAGGCTACTTTTCTGCCTTCCGAGACTATGCACTGTCTCCATCCTGCATTTCCTTGCATTGCATAAGGCTACCTTTCTGCCTTTCGAGGTTAAGCACTGTCTCCTTCCTGCATTTCCTTGCATTGCATAAGGCTACTTTTCTACCTTCCGAGACTAAGCACTGTCTCCATCCTGCATTTCCTTGCATTGCATAAGGCTACT
>NW_017691499.1:0-334 GCF_001879085.1 Nicotiana attenuata
AAAAATCTCAACTAGGGATTGGAGCCCTATGCTGGCAAAAGGCGACTAGGGAATGGAGAACCTATGTCTAAAAATCTTAACTAGGGAATGGAGGCCCTATGTTGGCGAACGGCGACTAGGGAATGGAGGCCTTATGTCTAATAATCTCAACTAGGGATTGGAGCCCTATGCTGGCAAAAGGCGACTACGGGATGGATGCCCTATGTCTGAAAATCTAAACTAGGGAATGGAGGCCCTATGCTGGCGAAAGGCGACTCGGGAATGGAGGCCCTATGTCTAAAAATCTCAACTAGGGATTGGAGCCCTATGCTGGCGAAAGGCGACTAGGGAATGG
>NW_017691499.1:5249-5578 GCF_001879085.1 Nicotiana attenuata
AAAGGCGACAAGGGAATGGAGGCCCTATGTCTAAAAATCTCAACTAGGGAATAGAGGCCCTATGCTGGCGAAAAGCGACTAGGGATGGAGACCCTATGTCTAAAAATCTCAACTAGGGGTTGGAGACCCTAGGTTGGCAGAAAGCGACTAGGGATTGAGAACCTATGTCTAAAAATCACAACTAGGGATTGGAGCCCTATGCTGGCAAAAGGCAATTAGGGAATGGAGGCCTTATGTCTAAAACTCTCAAATAGGGATTGGAGCCCTATGCTGGCAAAAGGCGACTAGGGAATGGAGACCCTATGTCTAAAAATCTCAACTAGGGATTG
>NW_017691500.1:0-217 GCF_001879085.1 Nicotiana attenuata
CCAATCCCTGAGTTGAGATTTTTAGACATAGGGCCTCCATTCCCTTGTCGCCTTTTTTACCAACATTAGGGCTCCAATCCCTGAGTTGAAATTTTAGAAATAGGAACTCCATTCCCTTGTCGCCTTTTTTACCAACATTAGGGCTCCAATCCCTGAGTTGAGTTTTTAGACATAGGGCCTCCATTCCCTAGTCGCCTTTTACCAACATTAGGGCTAC
>NW_017691500.1:5262-5578 GCF_001879085.1 Nicotiana attenuata
GGCTCCAATCCCTGAGTTGAGATTTTTAGACACAGGGCCTAGTCGCCTTTTTTACCAACATTAGGGCTCCAATCTCTAAGCTGAGTATTTAGACATAGGGCCTCCATTCCCTAGTCGCCTTTTTTA
Organism: Nicotiana attenuata; assembly: GCF_001879085.1. Classification (NCBI taxonomy): domain Eukaryota; kingdom Viridiplantae; phylum Streptophyta; class Magnoliopsida; order Solanales; family Solanaceae; genus Nicotiana; species Nicotiana attenuata. The sequence continues at coordinate 5,389 of NW_017691500.1, forward strand.
CCAACATTAGGGTTCCAATCCGTAAGTTGAGTTTTTAGACATAGGGCCTCCATTCCCTAGTCGCCTTTTTACCAACATTAGGGCTCCAATCCTTGAGTTGAGATTTTTAGACACAGGGCCTCCATTCCCTAGTCGCCTTTTTTACCAACATTAGGGCTCCAATCTCTGAGTTGAGTATTTAGACATAAGG
>NW_017691501.1:0-361 GCF_001879085.1 Nicotiana attenuata
ATCGTTAAAGACCATTGAAGGTACAATGTTCCTGTGATCTTCTTCTTTGGATGTGTGATGAATTGGCAGCGTTTTTTGGTTTATAATGTTGTTAGATATTTGGTTTATATGTGATCTTCGTTTCTGTCATTATCTATATTTTTGAGTTTTCTGCTTGATTATTCATACAAATATGTGTTATTCATGCACCATGGTGTGATTAATGACTTTTTTTTTTCTTGATGATTGTTTGCTAAAAGAACGAGAGTGACTGAGCAGTGGAGTTGTGATTTTTACTTTAAAAAAAAAAAACGAATTCTTAAGGCAGCACGATATCTTCTATTTTTACATTAGTAGTTTTTACTTTATTTAGAACTCAATT
>NW_017691501.1:4806-5578 GCF_001879085.1 Nicotiana attenuata
TTTCCAGTCAAAGAGGGGCAGCTGTAGACGTGTGATTTTTGACCTCCCCTAAGATTTTTTTATATTTTAGCACGTAAATATTTAATTTAGGCTTAATATAGCTATTTCAACTATTTTTGAACTTCTTTACTTTATTTTATACACTAAAAAATAAAAATTACTAAAAAAAAATAATAAATATTTTCATCTTTAGGTTAAAGTCAATTAGTATATTTATAGTATTATAACATTTGCAAATACAGAAAAAAATTTAGTTCACTCGTAGTATTTAGTGTTATATAGTTTATTTTAATTTAGAGTGATTTTTATATTTTTATAGATACATTGCAGTATTTGGTCTTTTTAGCCTAAGTTCAAAACCCAAAAAGACATGGTCCAACCCAATTACCCTTAGCCCATTCTTCCCAACCCATTAGCCCATTTAAAGTGCAAGATTTAATCTTAGCCATCTATTTCCTTCTAATCCAATGGTCATCATCCCTTCCCACTTCCATATAAAATACCCAATTATAGAAACCCTACCCTAAGTTTTCAATTCCCATAACTCTAAAGCAAAAATCGGCAGTCATTTTTGGATTAGCTCCAACGCCGGTTCCAATAAAGAATCCAACAAAAGTTGAACATATTGAAAGCTGCCAGAACAATAAAATGAAGCAGAATTCACAAGCGACGATGAATATCAACTAGTATCGGTTCCTAATCAAGCAGAAATTACAAGCAACGTTAATTTTGAAGGATCACCCAATCTTAGTCTAGCAGCCCTGTTTCGCCA
>NW_017691502.1:0-793 GCF_001879085.1 Nicotiana attenuata
GCACTGATGTGTACAACATATCATATGTTATACTATTTATTGCTTGACATGTGTTATTTATGGGTCCATTTTTTAAATTTATTTATCAAACTTTTATTATAATTTTTATTTTTCTTCTCCACTAAACCCACCCACCCCCCCAACAAACAATCGGTAAAAGAATTTCCGACCGAACCCCAAATCTAAAATGGTCGGCATCCCTGAGTTCTCCATAATCTCCATAATCATGTTCTTGGAGATTCATCAAGAACCTATTCTTCCATCAAATCTCAAGAACCCAAATTAAACAAGAATAATTTGAAAGTTTCCAAAAGTCTAAAACCCATAGACCCATTAGAGAGTACAAAGGTTCTGAAAAGTTATTCATTAAATAGTGGTTGGTTTAGCAGTGAAGGAGGAGATGAATTTAGTAGTGAAACAGAATATGCTTTTATCAGCTTACCTTTTGGTTGAAAAACAACTGAAATCCGTCGGAAAATCACGTTTCACGGTGTCGTATCGCCGGCTAACAGGGAATGGATGTGCTTCGCCGGAGAAGACGGATTGAATGGCCGTTTAAATGACCTCTGGCAAGTAGAATTAGCTGACATTCATTGCCGGAGATTTCTTTGAGAACACTAGGACTTGGATTATAGGAAAGGGGGAAAGAGCGACCTGTCACCTACATCGACTTCCTCTTTTTTCTTTTTCGTTTTCAATTTTTGGTTTTTCTCCTTTTGATTTTTTTATTTTTTTAAACAAAATTATTATTTTTCACACTATATTTTTTTAGAATGTATTGGTACGTCATTTC
>NW_017691502.1:4943-5578 GCF_001879085.1 Nicotiana attenuata
TCAACCACCACACGCTGTACCCAAACATGATTGCATAACTTTGCTTAATTCACACTTCTCATCATTTTACTCACCGGATCACGATAACATGTTCCGTTCAACTTAATTGAAATTCCACGAATCTGGTGCTCCCATTGCACCCCATAACATACACAGGTCTCACTCCAACTCTTACAATACCGCCACAACGGAAGAGATGTGAAGAAATTCATTATCAACTGCCGAGTCAACCTATCATTGAGTCTATACTTTCGGCAGGTAACATTACCATATTCTGAACCCAATAGCATATGGTAAAAATACCACTGCCCCAAACAAGCCTACATAATCGCGGACCTGTCCACGGGATCACATATAAGGAATCCAGATACAGGCACCATAAATATTCAACCATAACACCAAGTCCAAGCTAACCATCCGAAACTCACCTGAGGCCCCCAACACCTCGACCAAACATACCATCAAGTCCTAAAAGATGATACAAACTTAGTCGAGCCTTCACATCACATCAAACAATATCAAAAACACGAATCGCACCCCAATTCAAGCCTAATGAAACTAAGAAAATCCAACTTCTACAAACGATGCCGAAACCTATCAAATCACGTCCGATTAACCTCAAATTTTGCACACAA
>NW_017691503.1:0-552 GCF_001879085.1 Nicotiana attenuata
TAACTGATGACCATTAATCAATGTATTCAACTTACAACACTATTGGTAACTGATAGTGGCAACTTGAAAAGACGCCTTAGTAATGGAACGTTACAACGCCTTAGTAGTACTACTTATTAATCAATATATTCAACTTTCTCAACAGATACATTGCAAATGATTACGTGTGTTTTAAAATATATTTTGATTAGTTGGCAAGGTCTAGCTAATTAAAGCAGCATGCCACTATTCCAGAAAATGACCATGATCGATGTTTTGAAGGAGGAGAAATCACAACTTGCAAAATTACGAGGAAGACAGTTCCTTTTTACACCACTAACCAACTCCTTGAGAAGCATATCTAACAAGCACAACAGGAAGCCTTATTCATCTACATGTGCTTATTTTTTCCTTAAGCCTTTCTTATTGAAGTATTAGTAGATTCTTGATCCTTTTTTGTTACATATACATGTTCTTAGTGTTGTGAATAATAAAAAAAAAGCACCAGTTCACTGAATTTATAGAAAAAAGGGTGGTGGACATTTTGAAATGGTTAGAAGATTTACACAATCA
>NW_017691503.1:4678-5578 GCF_001879085.1 Nicotiana attenuata
TATCGAACAAACAGTGCTACAAGAAACTAGTCAAAGAGAAGAAAAGGTTAAAATGGAGTATGATTCAAAGCATCAGATAACAGGAACATTACAAAGGAATTAGAAAACATTTCTAACTTAAAAGAAGCAAAAAATCTAAGCAGAGAATTGGTCTACAAGAGTAAATAGCATGATCAACTCAAACAAACTCACAAAAAAATACATCCCACAGACCACATATCAACCGCAGTTGAGTATTGAGTAGATCCCAACAAAACTTTAGGAGCTCTGTACCATAGAGTAACAATCTAAACAAAAAGAACAAACCAAATCAGCAATCTTAACTTCCAGATTTCTTTTTCTTTCTATATCTTGCTGGAGATTTAGGGGGCAATGCCAGTATGAAGAGAGAGAAAAATGTTAACCTCGTGGGTGTAGCTCTTTATTGGGACAGTGAAAGCCCTTCCAAGACCCAAATCAGCAATCTTAAGTATGCCCTTCTCTTTGTCCCACTAATAGGTTCTGTGGCTTCAAATCTCTGTGGAGAACTCCATGGCTATGGCAGTGAGCGACCCCTTTGCACAATTGATATAAGAAACTCTGGATGAGAGAAGGAGGGAGAGGTCTAGGATTAGGACCTTTACGATGAGAATCGACGAATTTCTTCAGACCAGTATCCAAATACTCAAAAAACTGGTAAAAGTAGGGGCTTCCCATTTTTGTCAATTTGTTTGACACAGAGGAGACGAACGATGTAGAGAGAATTGGTTTTGAAGAAGTGAGATTTCTCTTAAAGCAGTGGGTGGGATCCCTTCTTCATCTATTTCTAGCCGAGTTTTCTTCAGCGCCACCCGTCTCGATACACTACTGGAGGTAGAGATAGGGTTTATTTATTTACTTTATTAAATTAGGTTAAAAAAA
>NW_017691504.1:0-352 GCF_001879085.1 Nicotiana attenuata
ATCAGGTTATGCTGGCATCAACTAGGGAGTGAGATCCTATGTTGGAATGTTATCTGGTCACTCTGGCATCAACTAGGGAGTGGGACCCTATGTTGGATAAGTGATCAGGTTATGCTAGCATAAACTAGGGAGTGAGAACCTATGTTGGAAAAGTCATTAGGTTATGCTGTCATCAACTAAGGAGTGAGATTCTATGTTGGAATGTTATGTGCTCACTCTGGGATCGACTAGGGAGTGGGACCCTATGTTGGAAAAGTCATCTGGTTATGCTGACATCAACTAGGGAGTGGGACCCTATGTTGGAAAGTCATCAGGTTATGTTTGCATCAACTAGGGAGTGGGACACGTATGT
>NW_017691504.1:4798-5578 GCF_001879085.1 Nicotiana attenuata
TGTTGGAAAGTCATCAGGTTATGCTGGCATCAACTAGGGAGTGGGACCCTATGTTGGAAAGTCATTAGGTTATGCTGGCATCAACTAGCAAGTAGGATGCTATGTCGGAGAGTCATTAAGTTATGCTGGCATCAACTAAGGAGTGAGACCCTATGTTTGAAAGTCATCAAGTTATGGTGACATCAACTAGGGAGCGGGACCCTATGTTGGAAAGTTATCATGTCACGCTGGCATCAACTAGAGAGTGGGACCCTGTGTTGGAAAGTTATCAAGTTATGCTGTCATCAAATAGGGAGTGGAACCCTAAGTTGGAAAAGTCATCAGGTTGTGCTGGCATCAACTAGGGAGTGGGACCCTATGTTGGAAAAGTCATCAGGTTATACTGGCATCAACTAGGGAGTGGAACCCTATGTTGGAATGTTATCTGGTCACTCTGGCATCTACTAGAGAGTGGGACCCTATGTTGGAAAAGTCATCAGGTTATGCTGGCTTCAACTAGGGAGGGGGACCTTATGTTTGTAAAATAATCAGGTTATGCTAGCATCAACTAAGGAGTGTGACCCTATGTTGGAAAAGTGATCAGGTTATGCAAGCATCAACTAGGGAGTGGGAACCTATATTGGAAAAGTCTTTAGGTTATGCTAGCATCAACTGGTGAGTGGGACCCTGTGTTGGAAAAGTCATCAGGTTATGCTGGCATCAACTAGGGAGTGAGATCCTATGTTGGAATGTTATCTGGTCACTCTGGCATCAACTAGGGAGTGGGACCCTATGTTGGAT
>NW_017691505.1:0-204 GCF_001879085.1 Nicotiana attenuata
CGAAAGGCGACTAGGGAATGGAGGCCCTATATCTAAAAATCTCAACTTTGGAATGGAGGCCCTATGCTGGCGAAAGGCGACTAGGGAATGGTGGCCCTATGTCTCAAAATCTCAACTAGGAATTGGAGCCCTATACTGGCGAAAGGCAACTAGGGAATGGAGGCCCTATGTCAAAAAATCTCAACTAGGGATTGGAGCCCTATG
>NW_017691505.1:5219-5578 GCF_001879085.1 Nicotiana attenuata
ATGGAGGCCCTATGTCTAAAAATCTCAACTAGGGATTGGAGCCCTATGCTGGCAAAAGGCGACTAGGAAATGGAGGCCCTATGTCTAAAAATCTCAACTAGTGAATGGAGGCCCTATGCTTGCGAAAGGCGACTAGGGAATGGAAGCCTTATATCTAAAAATCTCAACTTGGGAGTGGAGGCCCTATGCTGGCGAAAGGCGACTAGGGAATGGAGGCCCTATGCTGGCGAAAGGCGACTAGGGAATGGAGGCCCTATATCTAAAAATCTCAACTTGGGAATGGAGGCCCTATGCTGGCGAAAGGCGACTATGGAATGGAGGCCCTATGTCTAAAAATCTCTACTAGGGATTGGAGCCCT
>NW_017691506.1:0-5578 GCF_001879085.1 Nicotiana attenuata
ATAAAGGATACTCCCAAAAATCTTTTCTTTCTAAAACTTCCTCTTGTGACTTTTCAAGTCTAAATCTTTTATACATACTCATACTGGTATCCTTAAATGTAAGGCATGGAATAAGAATGAAATAAACCTTCAAAAGTATTTATAAAGGTTCTTGATCCTTCATGAATTTTCAACATGAAAATGGCATAAAAGAGTAACATAAAAATCTGAAATTTATGCACATATATCCAAATAATCATCTAAACTTTAGCTAGAAAATAATTCTAAGCTAATAGGTACTTACTACTCCAATTAAGTATATATTAACTCTTTTATGCAATTCATCAAACACATTGTGTGCGTGCTTTTGTGAGTTAAACCACTTTAGTAAAGGGTTATATCAACTCACCTCAATTTCTCCTTGCAAGCAACAATGTAAGTTCCAATTCTTGTAATCAACTCAACGATCAAATACTACAATGATAAGTCACAATAAGTATCCAACTTCCCAAAAGCATTAATCTTTTTTCAACTCTAAGAACTTTAGGTTCAACTTCTAAATTTCTAAGTTTTTTTGGGGTGAGGTCTTGTTCTAACAATCCTTTACTGCCTCTAACAACCTTAACCTGTCATAGCAATCCAATAAAAATGAAGAATTTATCTTTTAACACCAAAAACTTAACTCGTATTTGATGGATGTTCTTGAGGTTTTGTAAAACTTTCCTATGAATTTACCTTATTAGGGTGTTAGATTCTAGTATATAATGATGTTATAGCTTACAATTCCGTAAGAAGAATTACCTCAGTCATGACCTAAAGAAGGTCCTGCGGAATAGCTCTCAATGACCGATACGCTGCTTTGTGCTTGCTCTTAGACCTCTCGTTCTTTTCCAAAGGCTTTAAGCCTTTTTGCCTCTACGTGACTGAACAGAACCAAGTTCTATTTTTACTTAAGGCTTGCCTTCAGGCCTCTTTTTTAGTAGGGTTTGATTAAGGCTTTCAAGCCTTTTGACCTTTTTTAAAAGAAATACGTATGGCCCCCCCTCCTTTTTATTTATTATTTTACTTTTATTGTTTTTCCCTTTTTGGTTTGTTTTGACTTAACTAATAACTAATGATACCCACTTTTAATAATTAGTAATATTAAAACTATTAATATTACCATAATTATATAACCAATTATTTATAATTATAGAAGTAACTTAAAAATCAATCACAAGGTTTTTTTAATCCGTAATAAAACTATAATTTATGATTATAAAAATTAAATTCTATATTTATCGGGTCTGAAACTTTTATAGATTTGAGGAGTGTTACAATCTTCCCTCCTTAAAAACATTCATCCTCAAATGTTGCTAGGGCCTTATTCATAAGCTAACAATCATTCCTTAAGTCCTTGAACCTCTTAAATTTTCTTAGCACTACCCACTCTTTCAAGAGACTCAAAATTTTGGCTAACTCCCTAAATTTTCAAAAATTTCGGCAGAGTTTCCCTTGTAAATTGGACTATCTAAAAAAATATCCCTGTCACAAATACCACAACTACACGAACAACAACCAAATATACCATAATAGGCCATTCATAGGCACCATACACAGCTCATAAATTAATTACTCACACTCTGGCAAGGAGTTACCACAATAACTAACAAGAATCTAAAGCACAACACTTTAGCATAAGTAAATCACTTTAATGAGTTAAATGTACTCTGGCATGGCACTAAATTGTTAAATAACTAAATATACTCGGACAAAAACTAAATTCAACAACTAAGTATAACCTAGCAAGGACATAAACACATGCTAACTTGTATTTAATAAGTAAAATACAAATGTCAAACCAAACTTAGGTTCACATATCTTTTTCCTCAAATAAATATGGATATTTCTCTCTCATATCTTCCTCGACCTCCCACGTAGTCTCTTTTGAATCATGATTACTCCACAAAACTTTTACTGATGCTATATCTTTTGTTCTCAACTTTCTTACTTGTCTATAGAGAATTTCTATAGGTACCTCTTCATAAGTAAAGCCTTCTTTAATTTCTATGGTATCGGCAGGTATTATATGCGACTCATCATGAATGTACTTCCTAATCATAGACACATGAAAGACAGGATGAACAGAGGACAACTCAACGGGTAGCGCTAGCTTATAAGCCACGTTTCCTTTCTTTTCTAGAATTTCATAAGGTCCGATAAATCTAGGGCTAAGTTTCCCTTTCTTACCAAACCTCATAACTCCTTTCATTGGTGAAACTTTCAAAAACACCTTATCACCAACCATGAACTCTAACTCATGATGCCTCTTGTTAGAATAAGACTTTTGACGACTCTGAGCCGCTTTAAGTCTTTCTCTAATTAGCTGAACTTTCTCCAAGGCCTCACAATCAAACTCTGGACCAATCAACGGCACCTCTGCTGGTTCAACCAACCCACTGGAGACCTAAATCTCCGCCCATACAACGCTTCATAAGGAGCCATACCAATGCTGGACTGATAGCTGTTATTGTAAGCAAACTCTATATGTGGCAAGTGATCATCCCAATTACCTCCAAAATCTATAACACACGCACGCATCATATCTTCAAGAGTCTGAATGGTCCTTTCTGCCTGGCCATCAGTCTGTGGATGAAAAGCGGTGCTTAAATTGATCTTGGTACCTAATCTTTTCTGAAATGCCTGCCAAAAATGCGCCGTGAACTGAGGGCCTCTGTCGGATATGATTGAAACTGGAGTACCATGCAATCGGAGTATTTCTTTGATGTACAACTACGCATACTGCTCTGCGGAATCTGTCGTCTTTACTGGTAGGAAATGCACGGACTTTGTCAGTCGGTCTACAATAACCCAAATTAAATCATGTTTACGGTATGTGCGAGGTAGACCTACTACGAAATCCATATTAATCATCTCCCACTTCCACTGTGGTATCTCTATGTCTTGAGCTAGGCCACCAGGCCTCTGATGCTCGACTTTGACTTGCTGGCAATTTAAACATTTAGCCACATGATCTGCTACTTGTTTCTTCATGCCTTTCCACCAATACATTTCTTTCAAATCTAGATACATTTTGGTAGCACCTGGGTGGATAGAGTACCTCGAACTGTGAGCTTTCTCCATTATGGCCTTCCTAAGACCATCTACATCTAGCACACATAACCGATCATTCAACTTCAAAACTCTGTCACTTCTTAGAGTGAAAGCAGTGATTTCTTTGCTTATGACTCCTTCTTTTAATTTCACTAAGTACGGATCTTCGTCTTGCTTAGCCTTAACATGCGCAACAAGGGAGGATTGCACTAAGGCATAAGCAGTTATATCTCCTTCTTCGGTCTCATCCAATCTAATTCCATCATTTGCTAGTTTTTGAATTTCTCGACCCAAAGATCGCCTTTGTACTTCAAGATGGGCCAAGACACCCATTGACTTCCTACTAAGTGCATCTGCTACCACATTAGCTTTGCCCGGGTGATAAAGGATATTGATGTCATAATCTTTCAATAGCTCGAGCCACCTTCTCTGTCTCAAATTTAGTTCTTTTTGCTTGAAAATGTACTGGAGGCTTTTGTGATCTGTAAACACTTCAGAATGCTCGCCATAAAGGTAGTGTCGCCATATTTTTAATGCAAACACCACTGCTGCAAGCTCCAAGTCGTGTGTGGGGTAGTTCTTTTCATGATTCTTTAACTACCTGGAATCATAAGCAATAACTTTTCCATTTTGCATAAGAACACAACCAAGGCCCACTCTGGAGGCATCACAATACACTGTGAACCCACCCGAACCTGTCGGCAAGGTTAATACAGGTGCAGTGGTCAACCTCTTCTTTAACTCTTGAAAACTCTGCTCACAAGCGTCTGACCATTGGAACTTAACTGCTTTCTGAGTCAACTTAGTTAATGGGACTGCAAGTGAGGAAAACCCCTCCACAAACCTTCAATAGTAGCCAGCTAACCCCAAGAAACTCCTAATTTCGATTGGCGTTGTTGGCCTAGGCCACTTCTTGACTGCTTCTGTCTTCTGAGGGTCTACTGTTATTCCTTCACTAGATACCACGTGGCCTAAGAATGCCACTGACTGCAACCAGAACTCACATTTTGAAAACTTGGCATAAAGCTCATTCTCCTTCAAGGTCTGCAAGGCTATTCTGAGGTGTTCTGCATGATCTTCCTTGCTCTTAGAGTATACCAAATATCGTATATAAACACGATAATAAAGGTATCAAGGAATGGCTTGAAAACTCTGTTCATGAGGTCCATGAATGCAGCTGGAGCATTTGTCAATCCGAAGGACATCACTAGAAATTCATAGTGCCCGTAGCGAGTTCTAAAGGCTGTTTTAGATATATCCTCTTCTCTGATTCTCAACTGATGGTACCCCGACCTCAAGTCTATTTTTGAAAAGTACTTTGCACCCTGAAGTTGATCAAATAAATCATCAATTATTGGCAGTGGGTACTTGTTCTTAATTGTAAATTTATTCAACTGTCGATAGTCGACGCACATTTTGAGAGACCCATCTTTCTTCTTGACAAACAGGACCGGGGCACCCCACGGTGAAACACTCGTCCTGATGAAGCCCTTGTCAAGAAGGTCTTTCAACTGTTCTCTCAACTCATTAAGTTCTGTTGGAGCCATCCTATTAGGAGGTATAGATATGGGCTGAGTGACTGGCACGAGATCAATGCCAAAGTTTATGATTCTTTTAGGAGGAAGTCCGGGAAGGTCATCTGGGAAAACTTCTATAAATTCTCTAACAACTGACACAGACTGAAGAGCTGGTGGTTCTGATTCTGGATTAATGATGTGAGCCAAATAGGCGAGACACCCCTTTACCGATCATTCGTTGTGCCTTAAGGTAAGAAATAAACTTACCTACAAGCGATGCTGAACTACCTTACCACTCTAAGACTTCTTCATTTTGGAATTTGGAACCTGACTATCTTAGCATGACAATCTAACATGGCATAGCAGGAAGATAACCAATCCATACCCATGATCACATCGAAATCCACCATTTCTAACTCTATTAGATCGGCTTTGGTGTTGCGACCTTGGACTGAAACTATACAACCTCTATAGACTCTTGTGACTTTCACTGACTCGCCAACTGGAGTAGATACTAGGAATGGCTCACTAAGTTGTTCCGGTTCTAACCCGAGGTTAATTGCAAAGTATGGAGTCACATATGAAAACGTTGAACCTTGATCCATTATGGCATAAACATTATGTGAGCAGACTAAAAGTATACCTGTAATAACTTCTGCAGATGCCTCTGTACTCTGATGATCAAGTGTAGCAAACAAACGGGGTTGTCCCCCTCCCTGAGTAACTCGATCTGCACCTCTACCTGCTCCATGCCCGGTCTGATTATGAGAACCACGAGCCTGAGGTGGTGCAACTGCAGTAGCTGAGGAACTAGAAGGACGAGTTGATCCACCACTGAAATTATGTCGCAACTTTGGGCAGTTGGCCTTTATATGACCAATGTCTCCACAATGGTAGCAACCATGAAACCCGATCTTGCACTGACTTGAATGTTGCCGCTTACATGTTCCACAAAGACCTTGTTGGTGTGAATGTTGCTCAGCATGACT
>NW_017691507.1:0-297 GCF_001879085.1 Nicotiana attenuata
ACGTGCCATGGCCATGTCCTGCCATGTCCTGCGACGTACTGACACGTGCCATGGCCACGCCCTGCCATGTCCTGCGACGCCCTGACACGTGCCATGGCCATGTCCTGCGACGTCCTGACACGTCCTGCGACGTGCCATGGCCATGCCCTGCCATGTCCTGCGACGTCCTGACATGTGCCATGGCCATGTCCTGCGACGTCCTGCGACGTGCCATGGCCATGTCCTGCCATGTCCTGCGACGTACTGACACGTGCCATGGCCACGCTCTGCCATGTCCTGCGACGCCCTGACATAGAT
>NW_017691507.1:5170-5578 GCF_001879085.1 Nicotiana attenuata
CCGTCGCCGGTCGCTACCGCTCGAACCACCGCAACTTTCCACCACCGCCACCAACGACCACCAACATCGTTGCGCTTGATATGTTGCTAAGAATTGGCTAGCACTAGACGTGGTGCGACGTGGAGCGAGGTGGTGCGATGGGGGGCGGCTTGGTGCGACGTCGTGCCATGGCCACGCCCTGCCATGTCCTGCCATGTCCTGCGACTTCCTGCGACGTCCTGCGACGTGCCATGGCCACGCCCTGCCATGTCCTACGATGGCCTGCGACGTCCCATGGCCACGCCCTGCAATGTCCTGCGACGTCATGCAACGTGCCATTACCATGTCCTGCGACGTCCTGACACGTGCCATGGCCATGTCCTGTGACGTCCTGCGACGTGCCATGGCCATGTCCTGCCATGTCCTGCG
>NW_017691508.1:0-5577 GCF_001879085.1 Nicotiana attenuata
GGCTGGGTACAAGTAGAATCAACCCCGCCTGAGCTAGAGTACCGAACATGCTCAAGAACTGTGTGAGGGTCTCCTGAAGTGCAGGGGTTGCAACAAGCGCCTCGGGTGTTGCCCCTAATTGGAGCTACCGGTGGCTCCTTTGTCGCATCTTGGGCATGTGCTCTAGCTACACCACGTGCCCTTCCTCGGCCTTTCGCAGCTGTAGCAGGGGGCGCGAATGTCTGATCGTCGAATCTAGCAATGCGCGTCTTCACCATCCGTGAGAGAATAGAAAGTCAATGATTTAGATTTTGAAGTAAACTAATTCGCACGATAAGGAATCAAGGAAGAGGAAGTTTTTCTACCGGTCCTATGGCCTCTCGAAGATAAGTACAGACGTCTCCATACCTATCTGTAAGACTCTACTAAACCTGCTTATTACACATAACACCTATGAACCAGAGCTCTGATACCAAACTTGTCACGACCCAGTTTCCCACCTTATGATGTCATGATTGCACCTAGTCTGTATGACTAGGTAAGCCTAACATGTAGTAATAACTTAACAGAAATACTAAAGCAAGACTGATAAACTCTTATAAACATCCAAAATAGAATCTCAGGCACAACTCTCTCAAAACCGGTGGAACTGAGTAATAAGCTCTATAGAATATTCTAGATTGTCTACTACAACACTGTCTGAATAAGAAATACAACAGAATGAAAAGATAAGGGAAGATGACTCTGAGGCCTGCGGACGCCGAGCAGGTATACCTTGAAGTCTCCAGATAGCAGCTACAATCAAACACTAACGTCCAACACGAGCATACGTACCTGGATCTGCAAATAAAGATGTTCAAAAGCATAGTATGAGTACACCACAATGGTACCAGTAAGTATCAAGCCTAACCGCGGTGGATTTGTGACGAGGCCAGGTCAAGACACCTAATAGGACATGATAAACAAATAAAAATTTTAATATGAAGAAGAAATGGAAAGAAAAGAAATGAATGATAACAAGCAGTTTAATATTGTGATCTATTGACAAATTGTAAGCAGAAGACAGCAATAAGGTAGAAATTAATGAGAACATCAAATAATCAAATATGGACAAAACGGTAAGACAAGAAAGAATAAAAGCAGCTAGAATGATTCAACCAATAACACTTTTCAATATGAAGTGCACAACGAGAATCACAACCGAGGTACCGCCTCGTATTTACATTTTACAATTTTAACCACAATCTTTCCTTCTATTACCATGGGAGCCTTACATTTAGTTTTAAAAATTATTTTTTCCGAAATAGCTACCCGCGTTTTAGCCCACCTTATCACACCGTGAGGCTTCAAGTCGCTCCCCTACTAGCAACATGCGTATCAACCCACTTTATCTGACCGCATGTGTATCAACCCCAAGACTTATACCACCGCACGGGTATCAATATCACAACATAAACACAACTCGCACCAAAAGTACTCATATGCCACAACTTGCCAAAATAATCAACAATATCAATATTTCTATAACAAATAGCATATGGCTACACCACAATGTGTACAAGAATCTCAACAATAACAAAATAAAAGTGAATAGCTCAACAAGAAAGATATCTCAACAATTAACAACTTCGCTTCAATGTGATAACGACTTTCTCAACTTTTACACCAATAACTCAACAATAAGATATTTCACGAAATAATAACTTCAATTACCAGTATTTCAACAATTTAACGATGTAACAAAACACAAGGAAGGTAATAACTTCAACTAAAACATATAAGAGCAAATTAGCAAGTAAGAGGTGAAACAAGTGTTAACAATGTCAAATAAAGCATGTAAGGAAAGATTAGCACATAAAAGGGGTGGATTAACAATAAAAGATAATATAGCATGTTAAGAAAATTCAATTAAAAGCATGATAAGAGTCTAAATAGCCTAAATCGGTCAAATACCAAATATAGACCATGTATCCACTCGTCGCCTTGAGTACACGACTTTCACATAACACAATAAGCACTAAACAAACCAATTCCTAAGGGGTAGTTCTCCCACACAAAGTTAGGCAAGATACTTACCTCAACAAGGCCAACTCAACCCTCGAAACTAGCTTTTCCCCTAAAATTGGCCTCCACACGGCTCAACTATAACCAAAATTGACTTAATATCATCAAACAATGTAAGGGGAAACAATTACAATAGATAAAGCTATGATCTTTAAACTTATTTAAAAATTCAATAAAAATCAACCCAGGGCCCGCCCGGTCATATATATGATTAGATTCCGACTATCCATCACCCCACGAAGCCATATATATATGATTAGTTTCAAAATACGAGTCCAAATCAACTCTCAAAACTCCGTTTCTCATTTTACAAAAACTTGACAAAATTTCCCAATTTTCCCTCTTCGATTCACATAAATTTGATGTTAAATCTAATATATATTCATGAAATATAGTTGGAAATTGATTAGAATCACTTACCCAATGTTTGTAGATGAAAATCCCCTCTCCAAATCGCCTCCTACCGAGTCTAGGGTTCTAAAATGAGAGAATATATTGAAAAATCCCGACTGCCAGCCCTTTTGATAAGTTGCATATGTCGCAATTGCGACATGGGTTCGCAAATTACGAACCCTCGCTATTGCGAAGAAATCCTTGCAAATGCAGCCACTGATAGCCTAAGAGGAGGTTGCAAATGCGACATTGGTTTCGCAATTGCGAAGCCTGTCTCCATCGCGACATTTTGTCGCAATGCGAACTACCCAATTTCCTGAACTACTTCGCAATTATGACCTAGGTATCACAATTGCAACACCTAAGACAACCTACTAAGGTCACAACTGCAAACCTGGTGTCCGCAAATGTGACACCAGAGGCATCAGCACAACATATTCCTGTTTTCAGTCCAAAACATTCCGAAACATGTCCGAAACTCATCCGAGACTCAAAAATAAACATCCACACAAGTCTAAAAAGGTGAGATGCTCAAGGAAATAAGAACAGAAGCCATAAAAAAGAAGTCAAGAGTTTTGTTTGAAATCCATAATAATCATGGGCATACGACCATAGATTGCAATGTTTTATAAAACAAGGAGGCTTATCTCTTTGAGAAGGCATATCTTAAGGAGTTACGTAGAGAAATAGGGAAACCATCTTACATGAAAAGCCGAAGAATTGAAGAACCTTCCCGAGATCCATCGCCCAGACACACGGTTAATGTCATCTCTAGAGGAGAAGAGGTCAGCGGCTTCACATATCCAGTTGCAAAGAAGTGCGCCAAGGTCTCACTTACACATGAAAAAATGCAGGGAAACGTTAAACGAATACAACATAACCTTTAGTTACTAAGAAGCTAATGGATTGATATTCCCACATCACAACCCATTAGTAATCAGTTTATGAGTCTCGGGTGTGAGCACGTGATTTTTGCCCTATATATGAATTATTCCCAAAAATTCAAACAAAATAATTTCTTTTCATTATTTGCAATTTTTTTGAATTTTGTGGCATTTTTGTGTTAATTGTTTGCATTTGTTTGTGCATGTTTATTTTATTTAATTCATGAAAAATACAAAAAATATGTTGCATTTGCATTTAGGATTTAATTTGGCATTTTTTAAATTAGTTAGTAATCTATTTGTGTTACAAAAATAGAAAATCACAAAAAATAACGCATTTTGCATTTAGCTGCGAATCTTGCAGTTTTCTTTTAATTTGGTATTTAATTAGTTGTTGTAAATATTATTTTGAACATTAATCTAATTTGGTAGGATAATTTTGGTTTAAAATTAATGTAGGTTTTATTTAGAAAAGAAAGAAAAAGATTTGAAATTGAAAAGAAATAGAAAGAAAAAGAATAGAAATATAAGTCTGTTTGGGCCATCTTTAATTTCCAAACCCCAGGCCCAAACGTTTCCCCCCAAACCCACTCCCATACCCGTCCAAACTGGCCCACGACCCGCCCCCAGAACCCGATCTTTCCCCCCAGTAATCCAAAACGACCCCGTTTTTAACAGACCAAATCAGGACCGTTGATCTCTGTTGATCTAACGGTCCGGAACTGGGGTTTGTTTAATATTTATATGTCCGAACCTCTACCCCTCCCCCCCCACCCCTTCGTCTCTCTCTTTCTCACCCCATCCCTCAGAGACCTTGTAACGCCGCCACACTCCACCGTCGCCCACCGTAACACCACCGTCTACCACTGCCCCTCCGCCGTCCGCTGCCGGCCGGAAATCGTTCACGGCAGCGGTCAAGCTCCAAACCCACCCAAAATTTCACCATCGACTCCTCTCCCCCTCCACTTTCTAATGCCCAAAATATGTTCCCTCGAATGTTAGCCAATCTGCTCGAATCTTCAAAATTACCGTCACCGTCTCCGCCGTGTCCGGCGGCGGTCACCCCAAACTCGTCCAAACTAACACCCCTGAACCGCCTTGGTCTCCTCTTTCCAAACCCCCAAACCCCGTCCCTCAAATCCTCGACGAACTCCTCGAATCTCCGACCAATGTTCCGGCCAAAACCCTAATTTTCCCAAACCTCACCAAATCGATGCCATAAAAAGTGCTCCCCTCGCTTCCCTCATGTTGGATCCATCGTCAGTCGCATTCAAATCTCACCGGAGATGTTCGAATTTTAAATCTGAGAAGTGGCAAGATTTTAGAAGTTAAAACCAGTAAGTTTCCTATATTCTTTAGGTTGTTGCTTAGTTATCTGATTTAACTTCACTCTCATTGTTGTTTTGCTTCATGAATAATCGATTCGAGTTTCTTTTAGAGCCAGTAATCCTTATTGTTTTTTTTTTTGTTCATGTTGGCTGAATTCTAATAGTATACAACACGAATTTGGTTCGTTTAAGTTTTGTCATCATAATTCTTTGTTGTTAATCAGTGTGCTAGGGCGTAGGATTAATGTTGGAGTAAGTCAGTAGATTTTTCTTTCATTTAATTAATGCTTCTTAATAATAATTGATGCTGATTTTAGTCTTTAGTTTTTGGTTCAATTTTGCTTTGATTTTCTGCCGGTCGAGTGAGTAAGTCATTAATGATTCGACTCCAGTTCAATTTGGTTTGAATCATTGACTTGTTTGGTGAATTAGCTTAGTCTGGATTAACAATTTAGTTAGAAATTCCATGTTCTGATCAATGGGTTGAGTAGTTAGTTCAACTGTAGGGTTTGTTTGGTTTTAGCTGAATTCCTCTGTTCTTTGGGTAATTAACCATGATTGCTACTAAGGTTAAGGGGCTGGGTCAGGTAATTCTAGCTTGGTCAGTAATTTCAGGGGATTCAAAGGGTAGTTTAGGCATGGAAAAGGGTAGTTTCATTAAGATTGGTAATTGTTGAAGTAAAGTAAGGGTAGAATAGGAATTGTAATGGGTATAGAACCTTCTAGGATGGACTATAGTGCATATTTCAGTAAACTTAGGGTAGTTACTTGTGTGACAAGTCAGAAAATAAAGGATAAAAAATAGAATTAAATAGGGACCAATGGGGTAAAAGGAAAATCTGAAATTGGACCTAAGCTCACCTATAAATAGGCATTCATTTGCCTTGATTCACAAGTTTGGAGGCCTAAAATCCCCCCCCCCCCGTCCC
>NW_017691509.1:0-176 GCF_001879085.1 Nicotiana attenuata
TCTAATAATCTCAACTCTGGGATTGGAGCCCTAATGTTGGGTAAACAGGGGACTACGGAACAGAGGCCCTATGTCTAATAATCTCAACTCAGGGATTGGAGCCTTAATGTCGGCAAAACGACGACTAGGGAATGGAGGCCCTATGTCTAATAATCTCAACTCAGGGATTGGAGCCC
>NW_017691509.1:5339-5577 GCF_001879085.1 Nicotiana attenuata
GGGATTAGAGCCCTAATGTTGGCAAAAAGGCGACTACGGAACGGAGGCCCTATGTCTAATAATCTCAACTCTGGGATTGGAGCCCTAATGTTGGCAAAAAGGCGACTAGGGAACGGAGGCCCTATGTCTAAAAATCTCAACTCAGGGATTAGAGCCCTAATGTTGGCAAAAAGGCGACTACGGAACGGAGGCCCTATGTCTAATAATCTCAACTCTGGGATTGGAGCCCTAATGTTGG
>NW_017691510.1:0-4193 GCF_001879085.1 Nicotiana attenuata
GTTACTACTAGTACGACTACTACTAGTTAGTTTATAGGGTCCTAGGGGGTCTATGAAGCCATGTCAGTAGAGTTTTGCTTATGGGTATGAAGCATGCCATACTTATAAACATGAGGCTACAAACATTTAGGAAAAGTCTCACTTTCTTTCATACTCTAGATCGTGCTGTAGAGTCTACATCTAAGAAATTATCTAATGTATTCATCTCTCCAGAATTTGCAGAAATGGCTCATACTTGCAACTTTGACACCGACACTCAGAATGCTGCTCAAGAAACTATTGCTACTATTGTGTCTCAAGGTAGAACTAAGAAGGCTTCAACTCAGAAAAAGAAGGGTAAATCCACAAAGGGGGCTCAATACCCCAGGTTGAGCATGAAGAAGAGGTGGAGCATGATAAGTAAGTACATCAGGATTCAGTGCCACCCCAACAACAGTTCCAACCAGAACGAGAGAAGAGATGAGATTCCACATCAATCATATAGGCATAACAATTCTGAGTCCTCAAGAGTGAATGAATTTTTGAAGTTGAGTCCTCCGTTGTTCCGTGGTGCTATAGTTGATGAAGATCCAATGTTGTAGCTGGAGGGTGTCAAAAAAGCACTCCAAGCGATGAAGGCATCTGATGATGAAGTTGTGAAGATGGCTGCCTACCAGCTTAGAGATGTGGCTGGCACTTGGTTTGAGATGCGGGAAACAGAAAGAGATGAAGATGATGGTCCGCCTATTTGGAAAGAATTTGAAGAGGCCTTCATGGCTAATTTTATACCAGAAGAGGATAGGGAAGCTAAGGCTACAAAGTTCGAGTAGCTCAAGCAAGGGAATAAAAGTGTGCAAGGGTACTACATGAAATTCATAAGTTTGACTAAGCATGCCCCTCACATGGTTAAGACAGAAAAAGCAAAGATCCGCATATTTGTTGGCGGTTTGTCTTACCACATTAAGGATACCACATCACTTGCGACAGTAGGAATGACAGATTTCTCTTCTATTGCAGGTTTCGCAAAGCACTTAGAAAAGGACAGACAACAGAGGAGAGAAGAAAAAGAGAATAACAAGAAGGCCCGGACAGCGGGCAGGTTTAGTGGTACATCCAGCGGAGGAGGAAGGGGTTCCTTCAGCAAGGGGTCATTAGCACCAAATCGGTCCAGTCATCAATCAGGTGGTGGGTCTACCTTCAGACGTACTCAGAATTATGGAAACCAATCTCACCAGAATCAAAATTTTAGGACAGCATCCTCATATAGCTAGAGTCATGTTGAGAAACATTCACAACAACAAGGTCTTTGTGGTACATGTAAGCAGCAACATTCAGGTTAGTGCAAGCTCAAGTTTCAAGGTTGCTATCTTTGCGGAGACAGTGGTCATATAAAGGCAAGCTGCCCAAAGTTGCAACGTAATTTCAGTGGGGGATCAACTCGTCCTTCTAATTCCTCAACTACTAAAGTTGCACCACCTTTGGCTCGTGGTTCTCATAATCAGGTCGGGCATTGGGTAGGTAGAGGTGCAAATCGAGTTACTTAGGGAGGAGGACAACCCTGTTTTTTGGCTACACTTGATCGTTATAATGTAGAGGCATCTGCAGAAGTTATTATAGGTATAATTCTAGCTTGCTCACATAATGTTTATGCCTTAATTGATCCAAGTTCAACGTTTTCGTACGTGACTCCATACTTTGCAATTAACCTCGGACTATAACCTGAACAACTTAGTGAGCCATTCCTATTATCTACTCCAGTTGGTGAGTCGATGAAAGCCATAAGAGTCTATAGAGTTTGTACAGTTTCAGTACAAGGTCGCAGCACCTAGGCCGATATCATAGAGTTAGAAATGGTGGATTTCAATGTGATCATGGGTATGGATTGGTTGTCTTCCTTCTATGCCATGTTAGATTGTTGTGCAAAGATAGTCAGGTTCCAATTTCCAAATGAAGAAGTCTTAGAGTGGAAGGGTAGTTCAACATCACTTGTAGGTAAGTTTATTTCTTACTTTAAGGCACAAAGAATGATAGGTAAGGGTGTCTCGCCTATTTGGCTCACATCATTAATCCAGAATCAGAACCACCAACTCTTCAGTTTGTGTTGTTAGAGAATGTCCAGAAGTTTTCCCAGATGACCTACCCGAACTTCCTCCTGAAAGGATCATAGACTTTGGCATCGATCTCATGCCAGGCACTCAGCCCATATCTAATCCTCCTAATAGGATGGCTCCAGCAGAACTTAATGAGTTGAGAGAATAGTTAAAAGACCTTCTTGATAAGGGATTCATCAGGCCGAGTGTTTCACCGTGGGGTGCCATGTCCTGTTTGTCAAAAAGAAAGTGTCACGTCTCAAATTACCCCTAGACGTGACTGGCACCCAGCTAACATCACCCGCCAGACGAACCATACTTTCATTCCTTAGCCATTAATTTACAGCATTTGATTAATTAGTTGAGTATCCAAGTAATCTAATGATTAAGTACGAACAATTAATATCTCGAAATATTAAATTGAAACTCTAGCCCAAATCCACAATATACCATGGAGCATCTAAGAGAATTACAAAATATCATATAAATAAATGATAAAGGCTCTTTTGACAGCCTCTACGAATAAATACGGTGGCTCACCTCAATAATTGAATCAATTCTAGCGGACTCGTCAGCTACTAGCTCCGTCTTCCCCAATAGTATTTGCATAAACATGCAGGTAAGGAGTGAGTTATACGTAAATATAACCTAGTAACATCCTCGACTCGCCACTCTAAATACCTCTAGAATAAGTGTTAGAAAATACAAACACACAACGAGCATAGAAATAATATGCACAAAAATTCTTTTACAGTATAATACTCAATAAAGCTTAAACCAATATTTAACATGAATACTTAATATCTCAACATAATTCACACTAAGGACTTGTCATAAACGGCAGTGCAAGAAATTAACCAAACACCCCCAACGAGTCCACGGCAACATACACAATGTCCCAAATCTACCACGACGGCATACACAATGCCCTAAATATATTACGGCAGCGAAAAAATAATTTCTAACACCCCAATGCCATAGCACGAGGCTAAGCCACATCACACCATACCACAAATTATTTATTAAATAGTTTCAGCTTTTTTACAAAATAATATATATTTGCGGCTGGTCAAAGACCACCGATTCTGCCAAGCGCACGCTTATCCCACCACATAGACCAGGCAGACAAAACATACTTTCAAAATGGGTTTTGGAAAGTAAACACTAAAGCTTAAAGTCTCACTTACCTCACTAACGGGAAGTCCACCAACCTTGCAACGTCCAGGTCCACAGAGAAGAAGATATATCTAAAACAACCTTTAAGACTCGCTACGGGCACTATGAATTTCTAGTGATATCGGGTTGAAAAATGATCCGGCTGTATCTATGGACCTCATGAACAGAGTATTGAAGCCATTCCTTGATACCTTTATTATCGTGTTTATAGACGATATTCTGGTATACTCTAAAAGTAAGGAAGAGCATACTAACACCTCAGGATAGCCTTGCAGACCTTGAAGGAGAATGAACTTTATGCCAATTTTTCAAAATGTGAGTTCTGGTTGCAGTCAGTGGCATTCTTAGGCCACGTTGTATCTAGTCAAGGCATAAAAGCAGACCTTCAGAAGATAGAAACAGTTAAGAATTGACCAAGGCCGACAACGCCAACTGAAATCAGGAGTTTCTTGGGGTTAATTGGCTACTATAGAAGGTTTGTAAAGGGATTTTCTTCACTTGCAGCTCCATTAACTAAGTTGACTCAGAAAGCAGTTAAGTTCCAGTGCTCAGATACTTGTGAGCAGAGTTTCTAAGAGTTAAAGAAGAGGATGACCTGTCACGACCCGAATTTCCCACTATCGGGACCGTGATGACGCCTAATATTGAACCCGTTAGGCAAGCCAACGTTACTGATTGTTTTACCCTTTTTCCTTTTTCTTTTAACAACTTACAAGCTAACACAAATAAATCAGCGGAATAAATCTGGAAGAACAGAATTTAATAGATTATCTTAATACAAATAATGAAACTGTAATAAAACTCCACCCAGAACTGGCGTCACTACTCACGGACATTCTATGATTACTACAAATAATGGTCTTAACAAAGAAATACACATCTGTCTCGGAAATAGATAAAACAGAAAAGAAATATGAAAGAAGGGGACGCCAAATCCTGCGGATGCCT
>NW_017691510.1:4486-5577 GCF_001879085.1 Nicotiana attenuata
GCGTTGAAGATTTGGAGGCATTATCTCTATGGTGTGTCTTGTGAGGTGTTTACTGATCATCGTAGCCTCCAGCACTTGTTCAAGTAGAAGGATCTCAATTTGAGGTAACGGAGATGGTTAGAGCTGCTAAAGGACTATGATATCACTATTTTGTACCATCCAGGAAAGGCCAATGTAGGGGTCGATGCCTTAAGTAGGAAGGCGGTGAGTATGGGCAGCTTGGCATATATTCCTGTTGGGGAGATCCTCTTGCAGTTGATGTTCAGGCCTTGGCCAATCGATTTGTGAGGCTAGATATTCGGAGCCCAGTCGGGTCTAGCTTGTGTGGTTTCTCGGTCTTCCTTGTTTGATCGCATCAGAGAGCGCCAGTATGATGATCCTCATTTGCTTGTCCTCAAGGACAGAGTTCAACACGACGATGCCAGTGATGTGACTATTGGTGATGATGGGGTATTGAGGATGCAGGTCCGGATATTTGTGCCTAATGCAGATAGGCTTCGGGAATTGATTCTGGAGGAGGCCCATAGCTCGCGGTATTCCATCCATCCGGGTGCCGCGACGATGTACCAGGATTTGAGACAACACTACTGGTGGAGAAGAATGAAGAAAGATATAGTGGGATTTGTAGCTTGGTGTCTCAATTGTCAGCAGGTGAAATATGAGCATCAGAGGCCGGGTGGCTTGCTTCAGCAGATAGATATTCAAAAGTGGAAGTCGGAGCGGATCACCATAGATTTCGTAGTTGGACTCCCACGGACTTTGAGGAAGTTCGATGCTATTTAGGTGATTGTGGATCGTCTAACCATGTCCGCGTACTTCATTCCTGTGTGTACTACCTATTCTTCAGAGCGGTTAGCTGAGATTTATATCCGACAGATTGTTCAAAATACAATTGTTCTGAACGAAAAGAAACAGTAAAATAGGGGAAATAGGAGGGGACTTCAAGGTCTGCGGATGTCGACAGATCTACCTCGAGTCTCCAATGAGCGAATCCAAGCTGCTATGCCTCACGAACAGCTAGCGCCGGTACCGAAGTTTGCACAGAAGTGCAGAGTGAAGTATGAGTCAAACCGCCCCATGTACTCCATTAG
>NW_017691511.1:0-453 GCF_001879085.1 Nicotiana attenuata
AGACATAGGGCCTCCATTCCCTAGTCGCCTTTCGCAAGCATAGGGCCTCCATTCCCTAGTTGAGATTTTTAGACATAGGGCCTCCATTCCCTAGTCGCCTTTTGCCAGCATAGGGCTCCAATCCCTAGTTGAGATTATTAGACATAGGACCTCCATTCGCTAGTCGCCTTTCGCCAGCATAGGGCTCCAATCCCTAGTTGAGATTTTTAGACATAGGGCCTCCATTCCCTAGTCGCCTTTCGCTAGCATACGGCTTCAATCCCTAGTTGAGATTTTTAGACATAGTGCCTCCATTTCCTAGTCACCTTTCGCCAGCATAGGGATCGAATCCCTAGTTGAGATTTTTAGACATAGGGCCTCCATTCCCCAGTTGCCTTTCGCCAGCATATGGCTCCAATCCCTAGTTGAGATTTTTAGAGATAGGGCCTCCATTCCCTAGTCGCCTTTCGCCAG
>NW_017691511.1:5113-5577 GCF_001879085.1 Nicotiana attenuata
TCCAATCCCTAGTTGAGATTTTTAGACATAGGGCCCACATTCCCTAGTCGCCTTTTGCCAGGTTAGGGCTCCAATCCCTAGTTGATATTTTGAGACATAGGGCCACCATTCCCTAGTCGCCTTTCGCCAGCATAGGGCTCCAACCCCTAGTTGATATTTTTTTAACATAGGGCCTCCATTCCCTAGTCGCCTTTCGCAAGCATAGGGCCTCCATTCACTAGTTGAGATATTTAGACATAGGGCCTCCATTCCCTAGTCGCCTTCTGCCAGCATAGGGCTCCAATCCATGGTTGAGATTTTTAGTCATAGGGCCTCCATTCCCTAGTAGCCTTTCACCAGCATAGGGCCTCCAATCACTAGTTGAGATTTTTCGACATAGGGCCTCCATTCCCTAGTCGCCTTTCGCCTGTATAGGGCTCCAATCCCTAGTTGAGATTTTTAGACATAGGGCTTCCATTCCCTAG
>NW_017691512.1:0-368 GCF_001879085.1 Nicotiana attenuata
GTTTTTTGCCAACATTAAGGCTCCAATCCCTGAGTTGAGTCTTTTTAGACATAGGGCCTCCATTCCCTAGTCCCATTTTGCCAACATTAGGGCTCCGATCCCTGAGTTGAGCTTTTTATACATAGGGCCTCCATTCCCTAGTCGCCTT
The DNA here is from genome assembly GCF_001879085.1 of Nicotiana attenuata. Classification (NCBI taxonomy): domain Eukaryota; kingdom Viridiplantae; phylum Streptophyta; class Magnoliopsida; order Solanales; family Solanaceae; genus Nicotiana; species Nicotiana attenuata. Next base: position 149 of record NW_017691512.1, read on the forward strand.
TTGCCAACATTAGGGCTCCAATCCCTGAGTTGAGCTTTTTAGACATAGGGCCTCCATTCCCTAATCGCCTTTTTGCCAACATTAGGGCTCCAATCCCCGAGTTGTGCCCTTTGAGACATAGGGCCTCCTTTCCCTAGTCGCCTTTTGCCAACATTAGGCCTCCAATCCCTGAGTTGAGCCTTTTTAGACATAGGGCCTCCATTCCCTAGTCGCCTTTTGC
>NW_017691512.1:5339-5577 GCF_001879085.1 Nicotiana attenuata
ACTTCCTAGTCGTCTTTTCAACATTAGGGCTCCAATCCCTGAGTTGTGCCTTTTAGACATAGGGCCTCCATTCCCTAGTCGCCTTTGTCCAACATTAGGGCTCCAATCCTTGAGTTGTGCCTTTTTAGACATAGGGCCTCTATTCCCTAGTCGCCTTTTGCCAACATTAGGGCTCCAATCCCTGAGTTGTGCCTCTTAAACATAGGGCCTCCAATCCCTAGTCGCCTTTTGCCAACAT
>NW_017691513.1:0-205 GCF_001879085.1 Nicotiana attenuata
ACTCCCTAGTTGAGATTATTTTAGACATAGGGTCTCCACTCCCTAGTCGCCTTTTGTCAACATAGGGTCTCCACTCCCTAGTTGAGATTATTTTAGACATAGGGTCTCCACTCGCTAGTTGCCTTTTGCCAACATAGGGTCTCCACTCCCTAGTTGATATTATTTTTAGACATAGGGTCTCCACTCCCTAGTCGCCTTTTCCCAA
>NW_017691513.1:5357-5577 GCF_001879085.1 Nicotiana attenuata
TCCACTCCCTAGTCGCCTTTTGCCAACATAGGGTCTCCACTCCCTAGTTGAGATTATTTTAGACATAGGGTCTCCATTCCCTAGTTGAGTTTATTATTAGACATAGGTTCTCCACTCCCTAGTCGCCTTTTGCAAACATAGGGTCTCCACTCCCTAGTTGAGTTTATTTTTAGACATAGGGTCTCCACTCCCTAGTCGCCTTTTGCCAACATAGGGTCTC
>NW_017691514.1:0-264 GCF_001879085.1 Nicotiana attenuata
TTAGGTTGACATACACCTAATACTCATGTGATTGGAAAAACTTGAGAAACATATTTCCAATAGTATCTCTAATAATCTTGGTTAGTACTAGTAAGTAATTACTGTTTATTTTATTTAATATATTATTGCTTTTTATGATTAAAAAAACTTGAGAAAAAATAAAACAGAGTTGAAAAAACCCAATTTTATATCGATTTGGTTTGATTTATAAATTAACAAAGCCGACATAATTCGTTTGCTTATCTTGGTTGGGGGGGGGGGGGG
>NW_017691514.1:4646-5577 GCF_001879085.1 Nicotiana attenuata
TGAACAGTGCCCAAACCGGTTAACCCGGACCGGAACCGGCCCGGTTAACGGTAGCATTTTTTTTTTAATTTTTTTTTAATTTTCTGAACAAATGGGGCCCACTATCCGTTGGAGATCAGGTTTTTCTGAAAATATCCGTTGGCCAACGGATTTATTGCATAAATGGCCATTTTTTTTTAATTTATGTTTTTAACACTTTACAAAATTAACCTTTTAAAATCTATAAATACCCCCCTCCCCCTTCTTCATTTCTTCACTCAAATTTCATATCTCAATCTCAATTCTCAAATTCTCAATTTCTCTCATTCTTCAATTTGCAAGATTTCATCTTCTAATTTTATAATTTTTATTTGGCTCTCTTTTCTTGAATTTAATTTATCGGAATTTGTCATTCGGAATTTGAAGTTTGAAGTTCAAATTTGAAATACTTGCTTGACGTTTGTTCGTGGTAACACCGGAATTGCGTAATCAAGTGCTCAATTTATTGTCGAATTCGGTGCACTCCCTCCAACTCTTTTCTCTTATTTAATATTTTTAATTGCATATTTAGTTTTTAGCTTATACTTTAATTTTTACAATATGTTTAGTGCTGCTAAAAAAGCATGTAGAAAAGTTACTGGTAGGAGTGGAAATAAAAAAAGAGGTAGTCCTTCAGCTTCTGGTAGTAATACTAATAACCCATTATCATTTACACATGTTTCTGAATCATCGCCTAATGATAATGTAGATATAGATTATGAACAATTACAAGAAGATTTTGGAATAGAAGATAATGAAATAGGAATAGAAGATGAGATACCAGCTACACCTACTAGTGCTGGAGTTGGTAGTATTGGAGTTGCTAGTGCTACAAGGGGTGGTAGTCGTGGCACCACTACGTGGTAGACCACCTGGTGGCTCCGACTACTATCGTAGAAAAAGAGTAAGGTTT
>NW_017691515.1:0-395 GCF_001879085.1 Nicotiana attenuata
AGGTGGGCAGCTGATTACAGAAACTTGAACTTTATTCCCTTGTTCTCCAGGTGGGCACCTGATTGCCAAAACATGAACTATATTCCCTTGTTCTCCCGGTGGGCGCCTGATTAACAAAACTTGTACTGTATTCCTTTCTTCTCGAGGTGGGCGCCTGATTGCCGAAACTTAAACTGTCTTCCCTTGTTCTCCAGGTTGGCGCCTGATTGCCGAAACTTGAACTGTATTCCCTTGTTCTCCTGTTGAGCAGCTGATTACAGAAACTTGAACTGTCTTTCCTTGTTTTCCAGGTGGGCCCCTGATTGCCAAAACTTTAACTGTATTCCCTTGTTCTCCGGGTGGGCGCCTGATTACCAAAACTTGAACTGTATTCCCTTGTTCTCTAGGTGGGCGCC
>NW_017691515.1:5267-5577 GCF_001879085.1 Nicotiana attenuata
TTCTCCAAGTGGGCGCCTGATTGCCGAAACTTGAACTGTATTCCCTTGTTCTCCAGATAGGCGCCTGATAGCCGAAACTTGAACTGTCTTCCCTTGTTCTCCAGGTAGGCACCTGATTGCCGAAACCGGAGCTGTCTTCCCTTGTTCTCTAGGTGGGCGCCTGATTGCCGAAACTTGAACTTTCTTCCCTTGTTCACCAGGTGGGCGCCTGATTGCCCAAACATGAACTGTCTTCCCTTGTTCTCCAGGTGGGCGCCTGATTGCCAAAACATGAACTGTATTCCCTAGTTCTCCAGGTTGGCGCCTGATT
>NW_017691516.1:0-5577 GCF_001879085.1 Nicotiana attenuata
AACAAAAAAAAAAGATGACCCATTCTTCATTGAAAGGAGGAAGAATTAGTAGTCCTTATAGCCATGGCTTCTCTTCTTCTCAAATCCAAACTATTGCTTCCTTTTGTGAAACTATCATTCCTCCACTCCCAACACCCCTATATGATCATCAAGATTCAATCTTTTCTTCTTCTGGTTCTCAGCCTCCATTCCCCAATGAGGTAAATTTTTCTAAGTCTTTTTTTTGCTGTTTACTGTCTCATGAAAAAGACAAACAAGATTCTTCTTTTAATATGATTGGGTTTTTTGTGTGTAACATAAGCATTGTTCTTTGCTATANTGCTTTTAAAATATTTTAATAGCCCATCATACTTTTTCAAGATAATGACCTTGTTTTTATCCGAAACTAGAAAAGGAACTGAATCTGGATAAAAGGATTAAATTAGTGATAAGCCTCAATTATTGGACTTGTTTCTGTTTATGAATGTATTAATGAATAATTGGTTTTACACTTTCTTGCCTTTTGATGGTAACATGTTGGAACTATTCTTCACTAAGCATACTTGGTTGGTTGGTTCTGTGCAGACTGATGAAAATTTCAAGAATCCAGCATGGGAAGCTATTGGGTATCATCCAGACACAAGACTGACTCCATCTGAATACCATAAAGAAAGACCACTTGAAAAAGGGATTGTGGAAACCATAAACGAGAGTGATGAAACCTTGAAAGAATCCTTAACCAAGAAAGGTGTTCCTCTTACTGAGGATACAAAAGACAACACTTTTAAGATAAGATGTGATGTTGTGATTGTTGGTTCTGGATGTGGAGGAGGAATTGCAGCAGCAATCCTTGCAAAATCAGGTCACAAAGTCGTCGTGCTCGAAAAAGGTCATTACTTTGTGCCAGAAGATTATTCTGGTCTGGAAGGACCTTCTATGAATGAACTGTATGAGTCAGGTGCAATGCTTAGTACTCTTGATGGAAAAGTAATGGTTATGGCTGGAACAACAGTTGGTGGTGGATCAGCTGTAAACTGGTCTGCTTCCATTAGAACTCCAACTGATGTTCTCAATGACTGGTCTGTGAAGCACAAGATTCCATGGTTTGGAACTTCTGAATATCAGTCTGCCATGGATGCAGTCTGCAAACGGATTGGTGTGACGGAGAATTGCTCCAACGAAGGACTTCAGAATCAAGTAATACGAAGAGGGTGTGAAAATCTTGGTTTGAAGGTGGAAAATATACCAAGAAATTCTTCAGAGAATCATTATTGTGGTTCTTGTGGTTATGGTTGTAAAACAGGAGACAAGAAAGGGACTGATACCACTTGGCTTGTTGATGCTGTTAACGCAGGCGCCGTTATCTTGACTGGATGCACTGCAGAAAGGTTCATACTGGAAGATAACATGAATGAGAAGATGAAGAAAAGATGTATTGGAGTTATTGCAACAACTGAAAGCAGGAAGATCACTAAGAAGCTGCACATTGAAGCTCGCGCCACGATTTCTTCCTGTGGATCTCTATTGACACCTCCCTTACTGATTTCCAGTGGACTGAAGAACAAGAACATTGGGACAAACCTCCACCTCCACCCTGTTCTTTTGGCGTGGGGATACTTCCCCGAATCCATGTCTGAATTCAAAGGTAAGAATTATGAGGGAGGAATAATGACAGCCCTTCATAAGATGGTGCCTGAAGAAACTAATGCACAGGCCATAATAGAAGCTACAGCTCTGGGACCTGCTTCTTTCGCCTGCTTTTTCCCATGGACTTCTGGGCAGGATATGAAGGAGAGGATGACAAAGTACTCACGAACAGTAAATCTGTTAGCATTGGCAAAAGATCAAGGTTCAGGAGAAGTAAAGAAGGCAGGGAGGATAACGTACAGACTGGATGAAATTGATAAAGAGAACATCAAAGCAGGCTTAAGAAGGGCATTGAGGATCATGGTAGCAGCAGGAGCTGTTGAAGTGGGAACATATCGAAGCGATGGCCAGAAAATCAGTTGTAAAGGGATCAAGAATGAAGAGTTGGAACAGTTTCTGGACACAGTTGGAGCTACTGGAGGGCCAAGCTCTAAAGGAGAACAGTGGACAATCTATGGCTCTGCACATCAAATGGGAAGCTGCCGGATGGGGGCGAATGAGGAAGATGGAGCAGTGGATGAGAATGGAGAATGCTGGGAAGCGAAAGGCTTATATGTATGCGATGGAAGTGTGCTTCCTACTGCAGTTGGTGTCAACCCAATGATCACTATACAGTCCACTGCTTATTGCATTGCCAAGAGAATAGCAGAGTCGATGCATAAAGAAAAGCTAATTTCAGACATATGTAAATGACATAAATGTGTCTCCCTCACCCCAGAATAAATCTTATCTGGGAAATAAAATTTACCATTTCAATTTCAACCGATGCACTGAAAACAGAATTGCAACTAAACTGTTACCATTTTGCATTCAATGATAGCTATCCACCTCCATGCAAATTCAACCACTGCCTAGCACACGAAACTAGATTACGCCGAAAAAGATGCTTGCCCTATTCATAAAGTAAGTGGAGCAATTTACCTAGACGCAACAATTGAATTTCTTGGATAGGAACCAAATCAATTTGAACAACTTTACTCATGTATAATAACTGTTCCCATGGCTAACTGGGAGATATTAAAAGGCTTATTCTAAGTTTATCGACAAGACCACAAAAAAATATGGTTCTAAGGGCCAGTAATTTTTAGGATACTCTCAAAGTTCCAGAAGCTGGGAACAACACAATCATGAATAAAGAAAGGGTAAAATCAGAGGGATAAGGATCAATAGGAACGATAGTAACGGTCACAGCTGAATAACACCAAGCTTATTCCAAGTCTTATCAAGAAGAATTTAATCCCTATTTTCTTCTTGTACACTTGAAATGTGGACATTCAGATGCTTCCTATCAAAAAGGGAGAGACTATGAAATAAATAAAACAATAAAATTGGTTTCCACTCAACTAGCAGTTGCTTTTACTGCTTTCTCAGCCGCATCATCTAAATCTTCGGCAGTTATCAAGGTCATCCCACTTTCCTGCACAGACAAACCAGGGCAGAAAGCAATTACCACTTGAGACTGAATTCTCTGATGAAACAATAATTAGCAACTGCCAAGTGCAGAAAATAAGTTCCTGCCTAGAGGATGAAATTCAGAATTTACCTTTAGTATTCTCTTCCCTTGTTCGACATTGGTACCCTCAAGGCGAACAACCACTGGCACTTTCAATTGAACCTTAAGAAAAAATGGAAGAATCAGCATATTTGCATGAAGCTTCGTGCAGTCTCAAGGTCATAGATGGAGTTATACGTTTTAATCCTCTCCTCCTCTTTCTCTTTTTTCTTCATTAGGGGGGAAAGGTTGAGCTAAAAGAACTCCAGAAAAGACAAATCATTAACAGGAAACGGGGTTCAGTAAAAAGAGCCATTCATTATCGATGTCTGGCGAGGAATATGGCAGACACCAAAACCCGATTTTGAAAGAGAATGCATCTTTGATCTACACAACCCTAATCAATCACCAAAGCTAAAACAATACAAACCTGTTTGGCCGCATTGACAATACCACTGGCTATCACATCACACTTCATTATTCCTCCAAAGATGTTAACCAGGATTGCTTTTACCTTCTCATCTGAAGTCAAAATTTTAAAAGCCTCCACAACCTACTTTGAATACAAGAGAAAAAGTTAAAGGTACTGAGAAATTTTAAACTTTTGAAAGAAAATCAACACATTTTTAAGCCAAAAACTGAACCTTCGCTCTGAACGAATGTTGATTTATTATTTCTATGTATAGAGAAGTGTTAATTTGTCATTATTAAGAACAATATCTGGAAAGATGATAACATGACCACAAGTGTTCTTCACGATGTACTACCAAGAAATTAGACATACTTGTCCTTCAGAGGCATTACCACCAACGTCAAGAAAGTTGGCCGGAGTCCCTCCATGAAGCTTAATTATATCCATGGTAGCCATTGCCAATCCAGCGCCATTCACCATGCAACCAATTTCTCCATCTAAGCCAATATAGTTCAAATCAGCTTTTGCAGCAGCAACCTGAGTTAAACAACAACAGTCAGCCCCAAAATGAAAACTTGTATATACTTGCGTAGGACAAAAGAAGCATGTCATCATTCAAAAGAAAGTAGAAGGAGTACCTCACGAGGATCTTCTTGTGATGAATCACGGAGAGCAAAAATTTCTTTTTGACGGTAAGAAGCATTATCATCAAAATTGAGCTTAGCATCAGCAGCTACCAACTTCTTATCAGATGTTTCAGCAAGGGGGTTGATCTGCCAAGTGCCCAAAAAAGACCGGTACAGATTGAGGGACATAGGGAGAAGAAAATTTCTAAAGGCACGTTTTCTACAAACTCTAAACATGTGGAACAGTTGGCTCTACGAAAGCCCTAAAGAATTCATGAACTGCTTACCTCTAACATTGTGCAGTCACATTCACAGAACATTTTATATAACTTTTTCACTTGTTCAATTGAATCATTTCTGTCAGCTACTTTAGGAGCCAAACCATCGACGACCTTCGCAGCATCTTCGTCAGTGATTCCTCTAAACACATCAATGGGAACCTGCAAATTACAGAACGAAAAACTTTTTACTTGAGAAAAATAGCACGAAACAAAATTGCAAGAGGTTGGATTTGAACGTTGAAGCAAAAGCAACCTTTATAATCATGTCAGGAAATTTTTCAGCCAGGTCTTCAATACTGGTACCTCCCTTTGAACAGGCAATTATGAGCTGTGGCACAGAAAGCAAGAGCAAGCAGCTTAGCTAAGAGGTTGATTTTAATGCAATTACCAGTATCTACCTGTTCAACTTCATTACTAAAAGAAGTACCAATTAGGCTTTTGGAGATAACAGCCCCTCATAACCATTTAATTATATAAGAACTTAAAGTGAAAAGGGTTGTATCCTGAAATTTGTAATTACTTGCAATCTAGATGCATTTTACTCTTGAAGTGGAATGAACCAATATATATACTTCCCACCTTTTGCTTGACCTTCCTAAAAGATAAGCAGTTAGGAATTGTCAATTACGATTGGATGCTTTAGAAAGTCATCCAAAGGTGAACAGCAAGCATGACTTGCTCTTCAATTAGAAATGAGAGCGAGTTGTATGGATAGAAACCTACTGACCACTGACTAGATATGAAGAATACATGCATCCGGCATACTTGATATTTAATAATAAATATGCAATCAATTTCCATGCAACAGTGAGCTACTGCATTCTTAGGATGGAAGATATACAATACAGCACATGTATCTAAATAAGTTTTCATTCATCTTCCAATCAGAATCTTATTGTAATTAATACTCCCTTTCAAATTGAATGTTTTTATTTGCCTTTGCATGATTATCAAAATCAAGGTTGAAAATGTACTATGTTCACTGTTTTAATAAAGGGAAAAAATGCCAAGATGGTACTTTTGTTATCGAAGAATATGATAGTAGAGATGTGCCAATGTACATATGACTATTCTGTAGAAGATAATATGCCTGAAAGTTGACCTTCTAATAAAGTGGACGTTATTTTGACATGGACTGAG
>NW_017691517.1:0-5576 GCF_001879085.1 Nicotiana attenuata
TTAGCATTGTTGCGGCGCGCAACCCGCTCTCAAATATCATTTAGCATCGTTGCGGCGCGCAACCCGCTCCTCAAATAGCATTGTTGCGGCGTGCAACCCGATCCATATCATTGCTCAGTCTAGCTCCCCAAACAACAGTCACAAATAAGGGGCATAAAGTAAACAAATATTGGAAGAAATTCCGGCAAGGGAAAGAAACTAACAAGTTCAACAGAACGTCCCGACAAGGGAATAACCGACAACTCTTTCTCTTTCTTTCATTTCTTACTTTATAATCCACCCTACCGCTTGATCCAACGCTCCAAAGAATCAAGTCATTTCATATACTTTCAATATTCATATCACAACTTGAGCCAATGCTCCTAGGAATCAAACAATCATATCATCGTTCACATATTATTCACAACATATAGAAATCCTCCAATAAGCACGGAAATTACAACCAAATCATGATAATCACATTATGAGGACTCACGGTCATGCTAGACACCAATGTATAGATACTCGTCACCATGCCTATACATCGTACTCGATCATTTAGCAATTAGCAAACAAGACTCAACTCTTATTCCCTCAAGCTAGGGTTAAACCAAACACTTACCTCAAAGCCTTGAAATCCACTTAATCCTGAACTATCGCTTTACCTCGTGGTTCCACCTCCAATTCGCTCGAATCTAATCACAAATTGCTCAATTACTTTAATAAACACTATATGAATCAATTTGAATGCATAAAAAATGAATTTCCCAAGTTTTTCCCAAAAATTCCAAAATCGCCCCCGGGCTCACGTGGTCAAAACCCGAGGTTCGAACCAAAACCCGGTTACCCATTCCCCCACGAATTCAAATATGTAATTTGTTTTGAAATCGGACCTCAAATCGAGGTCCAACTCCCCAATTTCTAGAAACCTAGGTTCTACCAAAAACCCCAATTACACCCATGAAAATCCTTGATTTTAAGTGGAAAACATGTTTAATGATGTTAAAGATTGAAAGAATTGAGTAAAATCAACTTACAAATGATTTGGGATGAAGTTTGCTCTTGAAAAATCGCCTATGGTGTTTGGATTTTGAAAGAATGGTGAAAAGTGATGAAAATTTGTTGGGCTGCGGATATGGGAAATGCGAAGTTGGGTTCGCAATTGCGAACCCAGCAGGCTTGGGAAATGCGACACTTAAGTTCGCATTTGCGAACTCAGGTCTAACTGACAGGTTTCGCATTTGCGAATATTACATCGCTTTTGCGATGACCACTACCTCGCATTTGCGAGCCTTCTCCCGCATTTGCGAACACAGAGGGAAAATGGGACTATTGCATTTGCTACTAGAGAATCGCATTTGCGATCTAACAATCTTCGCATTTGCGAACATTTCAATCGCATTTGCGAAAATCACAGAAGCCAACATACCAGATTTTTCAAAAATGAGAAATGCAATCCGATGCCTATCCAAGACTCACCCGAGCCCTCGGGGCTCCAAACCAATTATGCACACAACCTCAAGAACATCCTACGGACTTATCCGTGCGATCAAATCGCCAAAATAACATCATATACAACGAATTAAACCTCAAAATTCATAATTTCTTCCAAGTTTTCATCAAACATCAAATTTCCATTTCAAGTCCGAAACACGTCAAACGAAGTCCGTTTTAAACCAAACTTTACAGGAAGCGCTTAAACCATATATAAGACTTGTACCGGGCGTCGGAACCAAAATACGAGCCCGATACCACAGTCTTTTAATCAATTTTCATTTCCAATTTCCTTAATAATTTCAGAAAAATAATTTCACAGAAAAATTCATTTCTCGGGCTCTAGACCTCGGAATTCGACTCCGGGCATATGCCCGAGTCCCATATTTTTCAACGGACCCTCCGGGACCGTCAAATCACGTGTCCGGGTCCGTTTACCAAAAATGTTGACCGAAGTCAAATATATTCATATTAATATCAAAATTTAGCATTTTTCACACAGAATTCATATTTAAGCTTTCCAGCTACGCGCCCGGACTGCGCATGCAAATCGACGCAACCCTAAATGAGGTTTTCAAGGCCTCGGAAGCACGGAATGAATGAGAAAAACAGGTGATGACCCTTTGGGTCATCACATTCTCCACCTCTAAAACAACCGTTCGTCCTCGAACGGGCAAAAGAAAGAAGTACCTGAGTCGGGGAAAAGATGGTGATAACGGCTCCGCATATCACACTCGGACTCCCAGGTCGGTGCCTCAGGGGGCTGACGTCTCCACTGAACACGAACAGAAGGAAAAATCCTGGATCTCAGCTGACGGACCTGCCGGTCTAGAATAGCTACCGGCTCCTCCTCATAGGACAAGTCCTTGTCCAACTGGACAGTGCTGAAATCTAACACATGGGTAGGATCGCCGTGATACCTCCGAAGCATGGACACATGGAAAACTGGATGCACGGCTGATAAGCTAGGTGGCAATGCAAGTCTATAAGCCACCTCTCCCACTCGATCAAGGACCTCAAACGGACCAATGTACCGAGGGCTAAGCTTGCCCTTCTTCCCAAATCTCATCACGCCCCTTATAGGCGACACCCGGAGCAGTACCCGCTCACCAACCATGAAAGCTACATCTCGAACCTTACGATCTGCGTAGCTCTTTTTCCTAGACTGAGCTGAACGAAGTCTGTCCTGAATGATCTTGACCTTGTCCAAGGCCTCCTGAACTAAATCTGCACCTATCAACCGAGCCTCTATCGGCTCGAACCATCCAATCGGAGACCGACACCGCCTACCATATAAAGCCTCATAAGGTGCCATCTGGATGCTCGACTGGTAGTTGTTGTTGTAGGCGAACTCCGCTAAAGGCAAGAACTGATCCCATGAACCTCCAAAGTCAATAACACAAGCCTGGAGCATATCCTCCAAAATCTGAACAGTCCGCTCGGACTGACCGTCTGTCTGGGGATGGAACGCTGTGCTCAACTCGACCCGTGTGCCCAACTCTCACTGAACTGCTCTCCAGAAGCGCGAGGTAAACTGCGTACCCCGATCCGAAATGATATATGCCGGGACACCATGAAGGCGAACAATCTCCCGGATGTAAATATCAGCTAGGCTCTCGGATGAGTAAGAGACTACCACAGGAATGAAATGTGCTAACTTGGTCAGCCTATCAACAATAACCCATATCGCATCAAACTTCTTCCGATGGTAATCCGCTCCCACTTCCACTCTGGAAGCTCAATATTCTGGTGTAGACCACCAGGCCTCTGATGCTCGTACTTAACCTGCTGACAATTCAAACAACGAGCTACATATGCCACGATATCCTTCTTCATCCTACGCCACCAATAATGCTGCCGCAAGTCCTGATACATCTTCGCGGCGCCCGGGTGAATAGAGTACCTGGAGCTATGGGCCTCCTCTAAAATCAACTCTCGAAGCCCATCCACATTGGGCACACAAACTCGCCCCTGCAATCTCAAAACTCCATCCGCATCTAAGGTAACCTGCTTGGCACCTCCTCGCTGCACCGTGTCTCTAAGGATACATAAATGGGGATCATCAAACTGCCGATCACGGATACGCTCCGATAATGAAGAACGAGCGACCGTGCAAGCTAACACCTGACTTGGCTCAGAAACATCCAGCCTCACGAACTGATTGGCTAAGGCCTGAACATCCAAAGCAAACGGCCTCTGACTGGCCGGAATATAAGCAAGACTACCCATGCTGGCTAACTTCCTACTCAAAGCATCGGCCACCACATTGGCCTTCCCCGGATGATAAAGAATGGTGACATCGTAATCCTTCAACAACTCCAACGACCTCCTCTGCCTCAAATTCAACTCCTTTTGCTTAAATAAGTACTGTAGACTCTTTTGATCAGTGAACACCTCACACGCCACGCCATACAAATAGTGCCTCCAAATCTTCAAGGAGTGAACAATGGCTGCCAACTCTAGATCATGCACTGGATAGTTCTTCTCATGAATTTTCAACTGTCTCGAAGCGTAGGCAATGACCTTGCCATCCTGCATCAACACTTCTTCAAGTCCCACACGGGAAGCATCACAGTAGACTGTATAGGGCCCCGATCCTGTGGGCAAAGTCAACACCGGTGCCGTAGTCAGAGCTGTCTTGAGCTTCTGAAAGCTCGCCTCACACTCATCTGACCATCCGAACTGGGCACCCTTCTGGGTCAATCTAGTCATCGGGGCTGCAATAGATGAAAATCCCTCTACGAACCGCTTGTAGTAGCCCGCTAACCCCAAGAAACTCCGAATCTCTGTCGCTGCTGCTGGTCTAGGCCAGTTCTTGACTGCCTCTATCTTCTTCGGGTCCACCTGAATACCCTCAGCTGATACAATGTGACCCAGAAATGCTACTGAACTCAGCCAGAACTCACACTTGGAGAACTTGGCATATAACTGACTATCCCTCAGAGTCTGAAGGACCACTCTAAGGTGCTGCTCGTGCTCCTCCTGGCTTCGGGAGTACAGCAAAATATCGTCAATAAAGACTATCACGAACATGTCCAAATTATGGCTTGAACACTCGGTTCATCAACTCCATGAATGCTGCTGGGGCATTGGCCAACCCGAACGACATAACCAGGAACTCGTAATGCCCATACCGAGTGCAGAAGGCTGTCTTAGTGACATCGGATGCCCTAATCCTCAACTGATGGTACCCGAATCGCAAGTCAATCTTGGAGAATACCCTGGCACCCTAAAGCTGGTCGAACAAATCATCAATCCTTGATAGTAGGTACTTATTCTTGACCGTTACCTTGTTCAATTGCCGGTAATCAATACACATCCTTATTGACCCATCTTTCTTCTTGACAAATAACACCGGCGCACCCCAAGGAGACACACTGGGTCTAATGAAACCCTTCTCCAGCAAATCTTGCAACTGTTATTTTAACTCCTTCAACTCCGGCGGGGCCATTCTGTACGGCGGAATAGAAATGGGCTGAGTGCCTAGAACCAAGTCAATACAGAAATCTATATCCTTGTCGGGTGGCATACCCGGCAGGTCTGAAGGAAAGACATCGAGGAACTCCCGGACAATAGGCATAGAATCTATGGGAGGAACCTCAGCACTGGAATCACGAACATAGGCCAAATAGGCCAGACACCCCTTCTCGACCATACGTCGAGCCTTCACGTACGATATGACACTATGGGTAGAATGACCTGGAGTCCTTCTCCACTCTAAGCGAGGCATATCGGTAAAGCTAAAGTCATAGTCTTGGCATGGCAGTCCAAGATAGCGTGATAGGGTGATAGCCAATCCATACCCAGAATGATATCAAAGTCTACCATATCTAAGAGTAACAAGTTTACACGGGTCTCAAGACCCTCAATCACTACAACACACGAACGATGGACTCGGTCGACCATGATAGAGTCACCCACCGGTGTAGACACATATACAGGAATAGTCAAGGCATCACTAGGCATAACCAAGCATGGTGCGGAATAGGAGGAAACATATGAATACGTAGACCCTGGATCAAATAGTACCGAAGCACCTCGATCACAAACCAGAACCGTACCTATGATCACTGCATCTGAAGCCTCTGCCTCTGGTCTAGCCT
>NW_017691518.1:0-5576 GCF_001879085.1 Nicotiana attenuata
GTCCCCACTCAATTCTTGCCCCAAATCCTTGAAGATTGTCAAGTGAAATCATTAGGTCTTCACCCTAAGAGGTAAGAACTTGTGCCCTAATCTATAATTTCGAAATTTCTATTAAAATAAGTGATTAGCAAGTGGGTTCATGGGTATAAGGGCTGATAATCTTGCATGCATAAAAGATAATGGGGTATGGGGAGGTTGTGAACTAAAAGGATAGCAATTGGAGTATAAGATTGAAGAAATCTCTCACAAAAGGGGCCTAAGATCACAATGCACACTTAGTGCTTGATAATATGCTCAAATGAGCTAGAACCTTAATCATGTCTCTAATTCTTGATTCAATTTGTAATTCCTATAAAATAGATTGAAGTTGCTAAGAGTCTCGGAACTTTGTAAGAATTTAAGGAAAAGCTCTATTGAGGTATGTATGGCTAAAACCTCCTCTTTTTAGAAATTGAGCTCCGTCGGTGTTTGTGTAAATGCAGTAAGATTAGATTAAAGTTGGATTGATGTATTTATTGTTATTCCAGATGAATTGGTGTTGCAACCTTATATGTGTGAGATATGTGTCTCAATATGATCAATGTGCTATTCTTGATAACTTGAAAAGGTGCAAAGAATATGAATCATGTATTGAAATGTTTAGACCTTAAATCCAGATTGAAGCTGCATATGTTGTGCCATCTATGTGAAGTCTCTTCTATGCTTACAATTTAAATTGCTCTTGTGTGCACCTATTATCCTAAATTACAAAGCTAACTTTGAAATTTGGAATGATGTTAAATGTGGCCTACCGCCAAAAATATAATGTGATAGCTGCGGCCCCAAGTGCCTATGAAATGATATATGTGAAACAAAGATTGAAATGAGATGATTGATGGAAAAGGGAAACGCCTTGGTAAGGCGGCCTAGCCGATCGGGCCGAGATCGAACGCCATGCCACACATATGGTGGTATTGTGCTGATATTGAATTCTGAAAAAAGGGAAAATGAGATTGTGATTGAAGTATATGTCTCAAATGAGGCAACCTAGCCGATCGGGTCGGGATCGGACTCCGCTCACGATAGCGGTGGTATTGTGAACAATGATGAACAGTGAGAAATGCCCCAAACTAAAAGCTATGGAAAAATGACGTGAAAATTGTATGATTCTTTTATTTGATAATGTTGTGATTGTTTAAAGTTTTTGAGTATACTTGTGATTTCCTTATTCTTGTATGAAAATTCTTTCTATCTAGATGGTGTTTAGTTATACATACTAGTAATATTCCATGGTACTTCCTTATTCTTGTATGAAAATTCTTTCTATCTAGATGGTGTTTAGTTATACATACTAGTAATATTCCATGGTACTAACGTCCTTTTTGCCGGGGGCGCTACATTTTTAAATGAATGTAGGTGGCTCCATAGCGGACAGTGCCTCGCGCGTAGCGGAGTGTCCTCCTCTCAAAGTCGTGGTGAGCCCTTTTCTCCTTCAAGGGGTTGTGTTGTACATCTTTTGTTGTAGATTTCCATTTTTGAGGTATAGCCGGGGCCTTGTTGCCGGCGTTGTCATAACTTTTCTTTTGTATCCATAGAGGCTCCGTAGACATTTGTGTGAGTTATGTAGGGGTGTTGGAGGGGTTAATGAACTGTGTTGTAACTCCATACTCTGGTTCTTCTAAACTATAACTGTATGAAATCTTGGAAACTTAGCCATGATTTAAGATTTGTGATATTAAAATGAACTAACAATGTTGAATGTTCGATTTTGCTATTGTCCAAATAAACGAGAGCATGGTTTCCTTAATCGTAATAAGTTGGGTAGAAAGTGTTAATAAGGCTTGCTCAAATGGGTTCACTCGATTGAGCGCCAATCGTGCCTCTCGAGGTTGGGGCGTGACAGAAGGGAGTCCAGACTTGGCCATTTTTGCCTCGTGTAGTCATCATACCCTTCAAAAGGAATGTCAAGGATTTCACCCAGCTCTTTTGCATCAAAAGTTACTTGAACCCATTTCACCTGACTGGTAACTCTACCATCCTTGACCTCTGCATTGGCCATGAACTCAATAATCTCATTTCTTGCCAGCCTGCCATCCAACAGAAGGACCATATCCTTCCAGCCCTGAACAGCTAGAGCATCAACCAGTCGAACCATACCTGGTTCCTCCAAATCCTTCAAAAGTCTACCCTTCAAGATTCTGCGTTTGCCAAACTTGGCCAGCTTATCTTGTTCATAGTCAGATTCACCCTCTTCTTCACCACTCCAATCTTCTTCCTCAGTAATCTTAACTTACTTGGCTTTCACAGCAGACCTTGTTCTTTTAGCCAAAGAAGAGGGTTCAGCAGCCTTGGAAAAAGATGAAGACTTCTTTGAAGAAGTCTTGGTATTCTTGGGCTTAGGGGTCTAAACCTCCACAGTCTCATGTTCATACTGATGGACCGCGTCCATCTCATCCACATCAATAGCCTCAACAGGCTCTGCAACCTTAGCTTTCCCTTTGTCTATTCTTTTCTTCTTGCTTTCTGCCATAGCCTTTTGTAACTCATCCTCACTCTGCTTCAACTTACTCCTTTTGGCCCTTCCTTTTGGTAGAGGAATCTCAGCAGTTGTTGGAGAAGTAGCCTTCCTTCTCTTGGTAGTTTTTGCAGTGCTGGGAGCTTTTGGTGTTGGGGTTCTCCTTTTCTTGGGGTTATAGCTTGCACCCACTTTCTTCAGAAGGTCTGCTAGGGTCTCCTCAATAGATGAACTGGGTTCATCTGCATGTGAACTGAGATTGACCAGTCCTTCAGCTCCACCACCTTTTCTGGCTCAGCTCTACAGATTGCCAGTTTAACCGCTTCAGAGATGGGTGAGGAATCAGCCACTTCTTTCTCTTTTCCCCTCACATCACTACTCACACCCTCACTCTCCTTTCTCTTTTCACTTTTATTTTTACCTCCTCTCCTTCTTGACTCAGGAATTTCCATATTCATAACAGACCCAACCAAAACAAATCGATTGTCCAAATTTTCAACTAGAATAGAACGTACCTCAGAAGGGGGATTTTGCTCTTTCTCAGAATCAGAAGACCCGGTTCCTTCCCCCTCACTCGCAGACCTGAAAGAATCATCAGAATTTCAGAATCTTGGGCTTGACTAGCCTTTAATTTTGCATTTAGTTTCTTTGAAAGAGCACTTGTAGCCACAGTTTTGCAAGCAAGCATCTTCACTCGCCTTGTCATAGGTTGGGGGGTTGTGCTAGGTTGAGGAGTAGTGGAGGAATCGGAGGGTGTAGGTGGTGGAGGAGAGCCTGGGTTATCTTGGGGGTTGGTCATCTTTGCAAATTCCGGAAGAAAATTATTGAATTGAGTTTTGGAAGAGAGAATAGTAGAGAATGAAAGAAAATTGACGGTTTTGAGAATTATGAGAGTGGCACTGATAATGATGATGTTTTTTAAAGAGAGAGAGTTAATTAATGTCTAACGGCAGCTTTTTGTAGTCAATTAGAAGTCCAATCACTCTGAAATTTCAGGTTGAACGAGTGGTTAAGCTTCCCTAGATTCTAGGCATTTTATACGGTGAGGATTCTAATAGAGATGGAACTGGTTCAAACTCAAAAGGATAGTTTTTCTGAAGTTTTTGAACATAGGTAGGACTCTGCTCATGAATTAAATATTAATATTTCTAATTGTGCATAGTGTAGAAAACATACCTCGTTATTCGGATGAACCAGTACTGATGAACCAGGTTCTTCACTAAGAATCCTCTTGATCATGCCTCAATTTGCCAAAATAGAGAAAATTTTGTTAGAGATCAGTGAGTCATATCAACACATGACACAGGAGTATACTATTTACAGTATGAGACCGAGCAAAGATTAATCTAGATATTTACACAAGTTCCAGATTTTCTAACCCAAAAAATATTTTTTTTCATTGTGCATTCTGAACTGGTTCCATTAGGTAATCTTAATCATCCCTAGTTCTAACATGTTCCTTTCAAAGCTTTCTCTACTCAGTGCTTTTGTAAAGATGTCAGCAATCTATTTATCAGTAGCACAAAATTCTATAGTGATCAGTCTTTTCTCATAGTTGTCCCTCAAAAAATGGTGTCTAACATCTATTTGCTTAGTTCTCTTATGATGAACCGGGTTCTTAGTCATACTAATAGCACTAGTGTTATCATAGAAAATAGGGATCCAATCAACTTCAATACCAAAATCCATCAACTGATGATTGATCCGTAGCAATTGAGCACAACAGGAAGCAACAACAACATACTCAGCTTCAGTAGTAGATAAGGCCACTGAATTTTTCTTTTTAGTAGCCCATGACACAAGACATGAACCAAGGAAATGTGCCATACCTGAGGTGCTCTTCCTATCCACAAGGAAACCTGCATAGTCAGCATCAGCATATCCCACTAGGTTAAAGTTACTACCTTTTGGATACCAAAGGCAAAGGTCAGTAGTGCCTTTCAAGTATCTCAATATTCTCTTGAGAGTAGTCAAGTGGGATTCCTTTGGATTTGCTTGAAATCGAGCACAAAGCCCTACACTGAAAATAATGTCAGGTCTGCTAGCAGTAAGATACAAAAGTGAACCAATCATACCCCTATACAACTTCTAATCAACAGATGAACTGGGTTCATCTATGTTCAATTTTGTGGCTGTTGCAATAGGAGTGTCTATTTCCTTTTATTCTTCCATTTTAAACTTCTTAATCAACTCTTTTGCATATTTCTACTGATGGATCATGGTTCCATTTGAGTTTTGTTTAATTTGTAAGCCTAAGAAGAAATTAAGCTTACCCATCATACTCATTTCAAATTCACTCCCCATAAGTTTAGCGAATTCCTTACTTAGTTTTTGAGTGGTTGCCCCAAAAATTATGTCATCAACATATATTTGTACTACAAGAAGATCCTTACCTTTTCCCTCAAGAATAGAGTGCTATCAATTTTACCTCTCTTGTAGCCATGTTCAAGCAGGAATTTGGATAGTCGTTCATACCATGCTCTAGGAGCCTGCTTGAGTCCATAGAGTGCCTTGTCTAGTTTGTATACCTGATCCGGACACTCCTTGCTTTCAAACCCTGGAGTTTGTTTGACAAACACCTCTTCCTTTAAGTAGCCATTTAGGAAGGCACTCTTGACGTCCATCTGGTGAAGAGTAAATTCCATGTATGCAGCAAAGGCTATGAGGAGTCTTTTTGCTTCCAACCTTGCAACTGGAGCAAAGGTCTCATCATAGTCTATGCCTTCCTCCTGGCTATAACCTTGAACCACCAACCTTGCCTTTTTCCTTGTAACAGTTCCACTTCATCAACTTTATTTTTGAAGACCCATTTAGTGCCAATTACTGATCTGTCCTTGGGTCTTGGAACCAGATGCCAAACTTGACTCCTTTCAAACTGATTAAGTTCATCTTGCATTGCACTTACCCAGTTTGCATCCTGCAAAGCCTCAGCAATATTTTTAGGTTCACTAAGAGATAGGAAAGCATCAAAAGCACACAGATTCTTTAATTCAGATCTAGTTTTAATTCCAGAAGTTGGATCAGTAATTATGTTTTCAAATGGGATGAGAACTTTGATACTTGTAAGGTTTCACAACCAACT
>NW_017691519.1:0-3871 GCF_001879085.1 Nicotiana attenuata
AGGGATTGGGCCGTTTGTTTAAGCCCAGGAAATGCTAGAGATCCGTTTGCTTGTTAAATTTTGAACTTAAGGCTTGAGTCCCTTTGAATACTACTAGTAATAATTGACTCGCATAACTATCCGGAATAGTCAAAACATCGATCCGGGATCGTTTACCCAAATTATTGACCGTAATCAGCTTAAGTTCCTTTTCTAGTTAAAATTTACTTTTTCTTCAAATTTTGACATAGAAGCTTTTCGAAAAGCGACACGGATAACACACGCAAACCAAAAACCATCAAATAAAGCTACGGGATGTCTCAAAACATAAAAATAAGAGCTAGTACTCAAAATGACCTATCAGATCATCACATTTGCTTTGGAAAAATTTGAGATCCGGACCAAATCTGATTATCCATTCACTCCCGATCCCGGTAATGTGATTTGTTTCGAAATTCGACTTTAATTTGAGGTCTAAATCTCAATTTTTAAAACCCCTAATTTTTACCCAAATCCCTAATTTCTACTATGAAAAAATCTTAGATTTGATGTTAAAAACTCACGAAAGGTAATGGAAAATTAAAATAAAGTGGATTAGAGTTACTTACCAATGATTTTAGGAAGGAAAGCTCTCCAGAAAATCGCCTCTAGAGTGTTTAGGGTTGAGAAATAGTGTAAAATGAGCTAAGTTCTATTCTTCCCATCTTTTACCCAGTTGCAAGTATCGCATTTACGAACTCTTGTTCATTACGAATGCAAATGTGAGCTCGGCTTCGCAAAAGAGGAGTTCGCATTTGCGAACAGGTCATCGCAAATGCGAGACCTGCAGTCCTGCACCAGAACTGAAGCACACCAGCAGTTGCATAATTGCCAAAACTCATTCACAACACACCCGAAACTCACTCGAGCCCCTCGGGCTCCAAACTAAACATGAACACAAGTGTTATAACATCCTACAAACTTTTTCGCTACCTGAAATCATCAAAATAAAATTAAATAACATGAATCGATCATCAAAACCCATGATTTTGAACTTGAAAACTTATTTTCACAACTTTTCACATAACGTGGTGAAATGCGCTCGGGTTACCCCGGGCCCCAACCAAAAGTGCGTAAAAGTTCAAAAATAACATACGAACCTACCAGAATCGTCAAAATACCGATCCGAGGTCATTTACTAAGAATGTTGACCGTGGTCAACTCAGGTCCTATATTAAGCCTAAAATCACTTTTTCTTCAAATTTTTACATAAAAAGCTTTTTAGAAAATGACACAGACCATGCAAGAAAATCAAAAAACAATAAATAAAGCTAATAGAGGTCTCAGAACACGGAAATAAAGTCTAGTACTCAAAACGACCTATCAGGTCGTCACACATCTGTCGCGCGTGCAACCCGATCCCAACATTTATCACAATACCTGTTGCGGTGTACAACCCAATCTAAATATCATATTAATTCATTATCCGTTATGGCATGCAACCCGATCCCAATATCAATTCATTTACATAAACAACTCAATGCAACTAATTACAAAATCTCAACACAAAAGGGAAGTGAAACATGCGGATCATTAAGGAACTACCAGTACAAATGGAGGTTAACCAATGCCTCGTAATTATAATTCTCTATGAATAACCAATTCAAGTATAACTAAAGAACTCACAAAAACCAGAATAACATAGTAAAGTGAAACAAGTAATGTAAAGTCAACGAAAGCAAGTTAAACATGAAGCAGTGAAGATATACAACTCATACAGGTAGGAACATATAGCAGGTAAGAATATATTGAGTGAGAAATAAATAAATCAAAATAAGTAACAAGTAAATAACATGTAAGAGGTAAAGCATGGATAAAAAGTAAGATCATGTAGCAATCAAAACATATAATAATAGATAAGATGTAATAAGTGATAACATAAAGGTAAATAGTCTAATCCCGCATTCTTTAACCCATGACGGCGGATATACACTCATCACCTCCCGTATGCTTTGTTTCCCCAAATAATTCACATAACAAATATACCAACAAGCCATAATTCCCTCAAGTCAAAGTTAGACACGAGACTTACCACATTGCGTAACCAACTCAACAATCAACCACGGCTCTTTCTTTTGAACAAGCCTCCAAACGAACCAAATTTAGCCAAATATTGTTCAAACAATTTGAAATAAGCTTTAAAAACTACCCACGAAGGAAAAAGGTTCAATCTTTGATGAAACTCAAAAAGTCAAAAAAAGTCAACCCCGGGCCCGCTTGGTCAAAATTCGAGATCCATGTCACGCCCCAAACCTGGGGCGTGACAAAGTAGTATCAGAGCAGTTCGTAACCTAGGGAGTCTACAAGGCCATGCCTGGTAGAGTCTCACTTATGGGTGTGTTGCGCGCCACATTTATAATTGAGAGGCTATAGGGCATTTAGAAAATGTTACCTTCTTTTGTTTCCAGTTCGTACCATAAAGCTGAGTCGTAAGAAGTCAATATAAAGCTTTCATCAAATTTTATAAGCACCAGAGGTGCAGGTATCACACTAGAGCTTTAAGGCATAATTTTCGCCTATGTGGATGGAGGTAATGAAAGAAATAGAAGATACGATGCGAGATTGAAGGGTAAGTAAGGTAAATGTGAAGAAGATACGACGTACTCAAGTGCAACAAGTTGTGAATAGTCCAGACTTCAGATAAAGGTTGGGTTAATTTACAGAACAGACCCTAGTGAAAATTTTGTAAATCTCTAAGAGTTAACATTCGAGGACGAATGCTCTAAAGGGGGGAAGGATGTTACACCCCGTATTTTAATATTAGGATAAGTCATAGTAATCAATAAGGTTGAAGGGAATTAGACCTCGAAAGTGTAACAACCTTAAAACCGTTAGATATTATGTTAGTGTGGTATTTTCTTTTAAGTAAAGTATTTTGTAAAAGTTTTATAAGTATAAGTAGTTACCATTATTACTATTTTCGGATATGGTAAATTGAGAAAGGTTATGAGATTTTGTTTATTGTAAAGAAAGAAATTATTTTCTCACAAGAAAAGAAGGTTATATTTTTATATGTCATGCGATAGCCGATAGGGAAAGCCAAAATATTAGACGTCATTTTTCTTTTCGTGGAAATAAAATTAGCTGCTATAAATTTTTTGTAATTTTTATTCAGAAAATTTTAAACATTATTTCATTTGTATAACATTTGTACAAAAGCCAATAATAAATATTTACTGCTTTCATACTTTGTTATACCACCTAACAAGTGCTTTTGAACTGGTTTGCCGATTGTAAGTTCCATTGTTCATATCTTCTAGCACTTATGACAATCTCCATGCCTATCGAAAAGAATTTTAAGCAAAGAAGGTTATATTTTTACTATTTTAAGAATTAAGCATACAAATTTTTTTACTCTTTATATGAGCTTAGGAAAATTAAAAATTGAGAAAATATATATATTTTTACATGAGTGTTTTAACGAAATAATAGTGTATATATTTATTTTGTATGGTACCACATGACCATAAAAGTATGACATATGAAGTGTATTAAAAGTGAGTAATATTTTAAGTAATTTGAGATAATTTTTAATTACGTGGGTAATTGGTTAATTACCGGGTAACGGAACATTACCTAATTAACTAATAAATTAGATAGGGTTAAAATTTCCCTACCCCACGCGGCAGCCACAAGCAAATGCCTTAAGTGACTCATATGCATTAAATAGTATAAGAACACTAAGACAGGGTGTTAAAAAGAAAAATAACATAAGTTTTCACTTTTCAGTAGAGTGAGCAGCTATGGGTGGAGATACTACAACCCTTGATTCCCCTCTCATCTATTCCACTGAAGAATCATCTCTTGATCGAAATTTCCCTAAAAATTCACTAGGCTTGCGTACTTTTCTCAG
>NW_017691519.1:4046-5575 GCF_001879085.1 Nicotiana attenuata
AAAATGATCCTGCTTCTTAAGAGCTGAGAAGAATTTAAAGCACTTCTCTGATGATTTAGAAATGAATCTTCCCAAGGCTGCAATCCTCCCTGTTAATCTTTGAACTTCTTTCTTGCTCGAAAGTATATCAGGGATTTCTTCAATGGCCTTAATCTGTGCAGGATTCACTTCAATACCACGATTAGAAACAAGAAAACCTAAGAACTTACCTGATGCAACACCGAATGCACATTTTTCGGGATTTAACTTCATATTAAATTTCCGCAAAATTTTAAACGTTTCAGTTAGATGCGATATATGGTCTCCTGAATGCTGAGTTTTAACGAGCATATCATCTATATAGACCTCCATAGTTTTTCCCAAATGCTCTTGAAACATTTTGGTAACCAACCTCTAATACGTTGCTCCTGCATTCTTTAGACCAAAAGGCATTACTTTATAACAGTAAGTCCCCTTGTCTGTTATGAATGAAGTTTTTTCTTCATCTCTCGGATCCATTTTAATCTGAATATAACCTGAATATGCATCTAAAAAACTTAACAACTCATGCCCTGCAGTAGCATCAATTAGTTGATCTATATGAGGTAATGGAAAAGAGTCTTTAGGACAAGCTTTGTTAAGATTTGTATAGTCTACACAGAATCGCCATTTACCGTTCTTTTTAGGTACCACAACAGTGTTGGCTAGCCACTCAGGATACTTTACCTCGCGAATAGACCCATTTTCTAACAATTTGTACACCTCATCCTAAATCACCTGATTTTTGAAAGTGCCCTGCTTTCTTTTCTTTTGTTTGATAGGTGGATGAAATGGGTCTTCATTCAACTTATGAGTCGTTACCTCCGGTGGTATACCTGTCATATCAGAATGGGACCAAGTCACAATCCCCAGTAGTAAACAACCCCGCGCTCGTCGTTAAGCGCGTGTTTCACCTCAATATAGCACTACCGTTGTGCAAATCCGGTGTTTCAAACCCTCAGGATATCATTTACTATCATTACTCACCTCAAGCCGGCCAAAATCCTAGCTCGCTATGCCCTTGCCTCGCAAATCGGCCTTCTCGCCAGACTTATGGGTAGGCCGGTACCCTGTCCCATTCGATATCAAATAATATTAAAGACTTTGTAGACAGAGGTTCATTTTGTACAGTATGTTAGAGGCCTTGACGGCCCATATGTATTCATGTTTTAAGAGAAATGGTTTTAGTGATACAGTGTTTTCCCACATACAAGTTATACATCGTGAGTTGTGGCCATGTTGGCCATGATAGTTACAAAGAAAAAAACAGTTGCAGAGTGGTTCGCTCGGGCCAGTGCGGCATCGGGTGCCAGCCACGCCTCCCAAGGTTTAGGGCGTGACAATCCAGATCAAATCCTATTACCCATTCACCACCGAGCCTAGTTATGTGATTTGTTTCGAAATCAGCACCAGAAATTGAAGCACACCAGCAGTTCAAAATCAACCAAACTCTTCCGTAACACATCCAAAACTCACCCACACCTCGGCTCCAAACCGAACATGCACACAAG
>NW_017691520.1:0-303 GCF_001879085.1 Nicotiana attenuata
CTAAGAAACCATTATCACCGCCCCGCCATGTCCAAATTACATTTTCTGGCATTTTACGGCCATAAAACTGGAAATCCGCGCGAGTCCCAAATTTTCGTGCGCTATAGCCCACGCCTTCCATCGTGGGCCCGGATGGATCTGGCCTGGAATCGCCTAATATTTGTCTTGGACATCAAACACGGCCTAAGAAACCATTGCCACCGCACCGCCCTGATGAAATTACATTTTTTGGCGTTTTACAGCCATAAAACTGAAAATCCACACTAGTCCCAAATTTTTGTGTGCTATAGCCCACGCCTTCCG
>NW_017691520.1:5273-5575 GCF_001879085.1 Nicotiana attenuata
GATGGATTCGGCCCTGAATCTCCTAATATTTGTCCTGGAACATCTATTATAGCCTAAGAAACCATTGGCACCGCCCCGCATTGACCAAATTACATATTTTAGCATTTTACGGCCATAAAACTTGAAATCCGCGCGAGTCCCAAATTTTATTCTGCTATAGCCCACGCCTTCCGTCGAGGGCCCAGATGGATCCGGCCTCGAATCGCCTAATATTTATCCTGAATATCAAATACGACCTAAGAAACCATTATCACCGCCCCGCCATGTCCACATTACATTTTCTGGCATTTTACGGCCATAAA
>NW_017691521.1:0-542 GCF_001879085.1 Nicotiana attenuata
CTGATGACTATTTAACATAGGGTCTCACTCCCTAGTTGATGCCAGCATAACCTGATGACTTCTCCAACATAAGGTCCCACTCCCTAATTGATTCCAGCATTAGCTGATGACTTTTCCAACATAGGATCCTACTGCATAGTTGATGCCAGCAGAACCTGATGACTTTTCCAACATAGGGTCTCACTCTCTAGTTGATGCCAGCGTGACCTGATGACTTTCTAGCATAGGGTCTCACTCCCTAGTTGATGCCGGTATAACCTGATGACTTTTCCAATATAGGGTCTCACTCCCTAGTTGATGCCAGCATAACTTGATGACTTTCCAACATAGGGTCTCACTCCCTAGTTGATTCCAGCATAAGCTGATGACTTTTCCAACATAGGGTCTCACTCCCCAGTTGATGCCAGCATAACTTAATGACTCTCCAACATAGGGTCTCACTCCCCGGTTGATGCCAGCATAAGTTGATGACTTCTCCAACATAGGGTCCTACTCCCTAGTTGATGCAACCATAACTTGATGACTTTCCAACATAGGGTCCC
>NW_017691521.1:3783-5575 GCF_001879085.1 Nicotiana attenuata
CTTTCCAACATAGGGTCCCACTCCCTAGTTAATGCCAGCATAACTTGATGACGATCCAACATAAGATCTCACTCTATAGTTGATGCTAGTATAAGCCGATGACTTTTCTAACATAAGGTCCCACTCCCTAGTTGATGCTAGCATAAGACAATAACTTTTCTAACATAGGGTCCCACTCACTAGTTGATGCCAGCATAACCTGATGACTTTTCCAACATGGCATCCCCCTCCCTAGTTGATGATAGCATAACCTGATGACTTTTCCAACAAAGGGTCTCACTCCCTAGTTAATGCCAGCATAACCTGATGACGTTTCCAACATAGGGTCCCACTCTCTATTTGATGCCAGCATAACCAGATGACTTTCCAGCATAGGGTCCCACTCCCTAGTTGATGTCAGCGTGGCCTGATGACTTTCGAGAACAGGGCACAACTCCCTAGCTGATGCTAGCATAACGTTATGACTTTTCCAACATAGCGTACCACTCCCTAGTTGATGCCATCAAATTTGATTACTCTCCAACATAGGGTCCCACTCCCTAGTTGATGCCGGCATAACCTGATGACTTTCCAATATAGGGTCCCACTTCCTAGTTAATGCCAGCGTGATTCGATGACTTTCCAAAATAGGGTCCCATTCTCTAGTTGATGCCAGCATAACCTGATGACTTCTCCAACATAGGGTCCCACCCCCTAGTTGATGCCAGCATAACTTGATGACTATCCAACCTAGGATCTCACTCCCTAGTTGATGCTAGTATAAGCCGATGACTTTTCCAACATAAGGTCCCACATCCTAGTTGATGCTAGCATAAGCCGATGACTTTTCTTACATAGGGTCCCACTCACTAGTTGATGTCAGCATAACCTGATGACTTTTCCAACATAGGTTCTCACTCCCTAGTTTATGCCAGCATAACCCAATGACTTTTCCAACATAGCATCCCACTTCCTAGTTCATGCCACCATAACCTGATTATGCCAACATAGGGTCCCACTCCATAGTTAAAACAAAAATAAACTAATAACTTTTCCAAGATAGGGTCCAACACCCTAGTTGATGCCAACATAACCTGATGACTTTTCCAACATAGGTTCCTACTCCCTAGTTGATGCCAGCATAACCTGATGACCTTTCCAACATAGCATCCTACTCTCTAGTTGATGCCAGCATAACCTGATGACTTTCCAAACATAGGGTCCCACTCCCTAGTTGATGCCACCATAACTTGATGACTTTTCCAACATAGGGTCCCACTCCCAAGTTGATGCCAGAATAAGCTGATGACTTTTCCAACATAGGGTCCCACTCCCTAGTTGATGCGAGCATAACCTGATGACTTTTCCAGCCTAGGGTCCTACTCCCTATTTCATGCCATCATAATCTATGACTTTTCTAACATAGGGTCACACTCCCTAGTTGATGCCAGCATAACCTTATGACTTTCTAACATAGGGTCCCACTACCTAGTTGATGCCAGCGTGACCTAAAGACTTTCCAACATAGGGTCTCACTCCCTAGTAGATGCCAACCCAACTTGATGACTTTCCAACATACGGTCCCATTCCCTAGTTGATGCGAGCATAACCTGATGACTTTTGCACATAGGCTCCCACTCCCTAGTTGATGCCAGCATAACCTAATGACTTTTCCAACATAGCATCTCACTCCCCAGTTGATGCCAACATAACCTGATGACTTTTTCAACATAGAGTCGCACTCCCTAGTTGATGCCAGCATAACCTGATGACTTTTCCAACATAGGGTCCCACTCCATATTTGATGCCCGCA
>NW_017691522.1:0-5575 GCF_001879085.1 Nicotiana attenuata
ATTTGGTCGAGCAGTCCGAGCTGCTCTACCACCCTCGACCTGATAATATTGGCCAAGCTACCTGGATCCACAAGTACACGTTTAATTTGAAATATATTCGCAAGAAAAGAGATTACCAGTGCGTCATTATGAGGCTGAGACAGGGTCTCAATGTCTTCGTCGCTGAATGTGAGAGCGTCTTCGAGTATGTAACCTCGAGTTCGCTTTTTCCTGGTGATAGAAATTTTTGTTTTCCTGACCGTGGGTTCTTGTGGAGCGTTGATTCCTCCAAAGATCATGTGGATGACATGTTATTGCTTGCTTGTTTCATTCTTCTTGGTCGCCTCTCTTTCCCGAAACTGATTCTTGGCTCGGTCGCTGAAGAATTCTCGGAGGTGACCTTTGCTGACTAGTCGGGCTACTTCTTCCCGGAGTTGTCGACAATCCTCGTTCTTGTGACCATGTGTGTTGTGAAATTCACATACTAAGTTCTGGTTCTTTTGTGAAGGATCTGATTGTACAGGCCTTAGCCACCTGGTGTCTCTGATTTTGCTGATGACGAATACGATGTCTGATATGTCGACATTGAAGTTGTATTCCGACAGGCGGGGTGCCTCCGTCGGCCATGTGTGCCCATCGAATCCGACTATCCTAACAAGTCCCCAAGTGTTCTGACCTCGATCTAGCCTTCGATTGTTGCGGGGTATGTTGCGCCTTGGGGCGTTTCTCCTATCTTCAGTGTATGGTTGGTATCTTTCTTTGCTTGGCCTTGGCTCTTTCGTCGGAAGCCTGCTAGGATATACCGAGCCCGAGGGGGCTCCCAGTTGGTCGTCTTCAACGCTGATCTTTGATTGGTATCGGTTGTGGACATCCGACCAGGTCACGACGGGATACTCGACTAAGTTCTGCTTTAGTTGCTTTGAAGCTACCGAGCTTCGCTCGTCCAAACCTTGAGTGAAGGCCTACACCCCCAGATGTCGGAGACCGGTGGTAGTTCCATTCGTTCCATTTGAAAGCGAGATACGAACTCTCGCAATATCTCGTTCTCCCTTTGCTTGATTTTGAAGACGTCGGATTTCCTTGTGGCTACCTTGATGGCACTGGCGTGTGCCTTTATGAAAGAATCTGCCAGCACGGCAAATGAATCTATAGAGTTAGGAGCTAGGTTATGATACCACATCATGGCCCTTTTCGAGAGTGTTTCCCCGAACTTCTTTAGCAGGACGGATTGGATCTCATCGTCCCTCAGGTCGTTGCCCTTCACCGCACAAGTGTAAGCAGGGACGTGCTCATTGGGATCCGAGGTTCTATTGTACTTTGGAAGGTTCGGCATTCTGAACTTCTTTGGAATGGGTTTTGGAGCAGCTTCTTGCGGAATGGCTTTTGTACAAACTTCTTCGAATCTACACCCTTCAGGACTGAGGGTGCGCCCGGAATTTGACCGATCCCAGAGTTGTAGGTTTCTACCTTCTTATCGTTGGCTTCTATCCTTTTCTCGCCCGACTCGATCCTCTTTGTGAGGTCCTCGAGCATCTTTATGAGGGCGTGGTCGGCTACCGACTCGTTGTTACTTGATCTTTCCGATACTTGCTCGGCTGGGGGAGCCGTTCCCGGAGCTACCGTGCTGGGAGTTTTTTGGTGACTTTGCAGCTGAGCAATCGCCAGCTGTTGTGCTTGTAACATTTCAAAAATGACGTGAAGGCTAACTTCTTGTTCTTCCCTAGCCGGGGTTTTCTGAGCTTCTTGTTGATCTCCTTGGTGTATGCTCCTGTTGGTGTGGGAGCTCATCTCGACGTGTTGAGCGTCGCGCGAGACCGCGTCCACGGGAATTGGTTCTTGCGCGTCCCCAGGGCTTCGTGGTGGTACACCAACACCTGGAACAGCTACACCGTTTTCTCCATGGTCCTCAAGATGGTTGTTTTCACATGCGTTTACTGAGTTGGACATTTTGACCTGAAATCAAAGATCTTGGACAAGAAAAAGCGTGAAAGATAATTTGCGTTATGTAGTAAACCAGCAAGAAAACAATCACTATTATTTTTAGCCCCACGGTGGGCGCCAAACTGTTTACCTTGAAAATAGTAATTACAATTAGATTGGATTTTGTGGTTCTAAAAATACGTGATCTATTTTTATGCTAGTTGTTTAGGCAATAGATGCTAAGTAAAAGATTAGAAAATAAGATAAGATCTTGTAGATAATGTAATAATCAGATCGAACGGTCAGAGGTCGGGGCCTCAAGCTGGTGTATACGGGACCTCAAGGTCAAATCGGGTGCTCGACTTAGGGTAATCGAGAGGGGACTAACAGTTATGACAACTGATGGGAGCCCTTTATGACCAATAATGAGCACTAAATGGAGAACAATCAATAGAACACAATGAATATAAGCAATAGAATGTAAATAAAGCAATAATGTAAGCAATAGAGCCAAATAGAGACTATGTTTGAGTTAGAGAGCAGGAAGAATGTTCTTGTGTATTCAATATTGAGTATCAGATCCCTTTATAAAATGACAAGGATCCCCTTTATATACCAGGGGAATCCCAATATAGTACAAATACATTTATTACAAAGATATGAGGCTGGTACAACCATTTTAATGCTAGGATACGAGTCTGAACCAGCCTACTAGGCGTTGTCAGCTCTAGTCATGCGCCTTGGGAACCTCCCACTTTTTCTCCATAACTGTACACATGTATTGTCTCGAGCCCCTCGGGTGTAAATCTCGACCGTAGCCTCGAGCCTTTGACTAATGTGTTTACGAAGCGTCGTAATGGCCGAAAATTGGACCCTCCGATTTTACCGCATACATTTCCTTATAAGGAAAAACATTAAATTTTTTTAGATTCAAAACAAATAAAGAAAAAGCTCACATAATTTGACTTAATCTCCTATTCATGCAATCTAAAGAAGGATATATTTTCTTAATGTTTTTAGAGATGTTTAAAGAAAATGGAAAATTTGGATAAGCTCGTAATGATAATCTGTTTATCTAAAGGATTGTATTTACCTCCATAGTCAAATTCGAGAAGATTATATATACCTCCCAAAGTCAAAAATCATATGTCCAAAATATACAAAATGTTCTGGAAAAAAGGCAAGAGTAAAGTTGATAATGAGTTCCCTTTAGTGAAATGGCTGACGAAGGATTTTAGAGGTATAAGATTTAGTGAAAGTGATTTGGAATACCTTTTCGAGAACTTAGATCCTGTTGTGGCTGTGATTGTAAAGGAAGAAGACGAAGTCATGATTCCTATTTGGGACCAAGACACAGGAGCTAACCATATCTTCAAGTTGAAAAAGGACATCAATGGAGTTTTCGGATTTTATGAAGATTGGATAGAACGTGTTGCTCAACGACGAGGATTTGAAGGCAACGAGCTTATTGGTTTCTATGTCAACCGCCTGAATTTGGAACTAACATTTTCAGTGATTGACACAAGAGATAGTACCGCTGAAAGTTCTAAATAGAAGAATTTAGTATTTGTCATGATTTCATTCTCGAGTGCATGTACAATAAGATTAGATATCAAGAATGTAACTTGCAGAGATAGCCTTCATTGATATAATCTTTTATTTCTACTAACTTTTCCGTTTTACGCTTAACTCCCGCCAAGGTACAAATATTATTCAAACCTCAATTTCTACTTTGAATATGTATTATTCTGGCGAGAAATCTTTTCACTTCCTTAAATAATTGATGAAGTGAAAATTTTCTCATGGTATATAGACCATTTGTTTGATAAGATATAAGATATCTTACTAGAATAATGTTAAATAAAACTAGCCCATGAACCCATTCTTTAATCAAATATATCATATCAAATTTATGTTGCACCACTACAAAAGGAGGTCAACGAAAGACAAAAGTCGACATACATAACTGTTTACCCTCAAAATCGGATAACAATTAAATTTGTAAGTGGTTTTAAGGATACGCGGATTAATTTGATACAAGATGGTAAATTGAGTTAGATTGAATAAATAAAGATGTAGCAAATTCAAACCATGCGAAGAAGATGATTCCAGCATTAACGAAATATTTACTCTTGATCTGGGCTCACAGTGGTTAGTGCTGACGAACAAGAGAAAAGGGCCTTCGATAACAGTGAAAATAATAGCATATTGCTTTGGAATGCATGTGCTACAGTCTATCTAATGAATTATCAAGCCCCCCTTTATATAGTAGGGGAATCCTACTATAGGTACAATTCTATAAAAG
Organism: Nicotiana attenuata; assembly: GCF_001879085.1. Taxonomy (NCBI): domain Eukaryota; kingdom Viridiplantae; phylum Streptophyta; class Magnoliopsida; order Solanales; family Solanaceae; genus Nicotiana; species Nicotiana attenuata. Next base: position 4,205 of record NW_017691522.1, read on the forward strand.
GTAAAAAATCTTCTGTTTGACTGATTGCCGGTTCTTCATCGATATGTGCCGAGATCCACGCCGTGATACCCGGGCGGCCGCGGATATCACAGCTTTCTGTTGGTCGTGTTTGATTGCCCGACAATGTTCTCCGAAGTCTTTCAGGATTAGGACCGATCTCGGATTGTGATCCCGATATTCTCGAGGGTGGGCGTCATGCCAACGGACTCTGACTCGATGAGACCCTTGCTTCGATTTTGGTCCTTTGTCATAGTGTTTTTGAGCTCGAATTATCCTATTGGAGACTGTCGGAGAGTAAATGACGAGAAACGACATGAGCTCCGCGATTCCTTCTTCGATACGCCGTGACAGAAACGACAAAAAGCCCGAAACATCTCGTTAGTCATGTCATAATGGCATTAAATGCATGTCAGCCACCGGTCAGCTGCCCCTGGATGCGAAATGCCGCGGAACCCCTATAAATATCCCCTCCTTCGTTCATTTTTTACTTCACACCAAACCTTCTACCGTCGTACCCTCAGGATTTTTCTTTTTCATACTCTAGCATTTTTACCCCCGTTACTCAAGGTTCTTCAGTTCGTTTTAAAATTCTTACTCATCATCTACTCAAGTCAACACATCTGAGCTTCCAAGTTTCAATCTTTCTCTATTTTTCTTAANCTTCTCCGAGGAGGTGACCTTCCCAGGGCGAGGGGGGACGCCCCTCAGTATTCGAGGTTGATTGAAGAGAAGCCTTGAATACTTGTTGAGCCTTCCTTAGGTAGCATATTGATGTTGCCTCATTAAAAACCTTGTCGGTAAAAACCCTTCTTGGGATAAAACTCGATCGAAGGAAAAGAGTGCAACGCATGCTTTCGAAACCTAAGGCCTTCAGGTTGGAAAGCGCTTCGGCTATTTCGATCGGATACTTGCACTCAGGTCAGTGCAGAATGTAATTGAAAAAGGGAGGTGATCATACCTTAGTGTTGACGGCGCTTCGGACCTCGATATGATTTAATCATTTGTTATGAGGACGCGGTACGGTCCTTCGTTTTGTTTAATCGGGCGTAGCCGAGTATATAGCTTGTTATCGCTATTTTATTGTTTGCTTATCCTTTGGCTCCTTAGGTGGTGGAGGTATTGGTATCGGTGCCACATCATGCACCGCGAACATCTCTTTTATTGCATGCTGCTCCCCGTAGACGGTTTTTATCCCATCCTTTGCCGGAAATTTCATCATTTGATGGAGGGTGGATGGTACTACTCTTATGCAGTATATCCACGGCCTCCCGAACAAGGCGTTGTATCTCATGTCTCCTTCAATGACATGGAATTTGGCATTTTGGGTCGTGCCGGCCACGTTGACCGGGAGGGTGATTTCCGTTCCGTGTT
>NW_017691523.1:0-941 GCF_001879085.1 Nicotiana attenuata
ATTGATTAGAAGGTCTTTCTTTGGACCGTAATGTGGCTTTTGGATGGGTTTTAGAAAGAAAGGTATAAAAGCTCAAAATAATTCAAATGTGGGTTCAACATTACAACTTTCGGAATCATATCCCTTGCAACAACCATGACCTCTGCCCCAGTTTCCTTCTTGGGGATTCTTGGATTTTTCTTCTGTTGTGACTGAACCTCAGTGAGGCTGCCTACGTACCCTTTCGGGATCAAGTCAAACGTAGTTCCGGCCATAAGATCGCTTCATCGTTACGATGTTTCCTTTCTACTATTCTTCTTGTCTTTTTCCTTTCCTTCTTTTTCTTTCCTTTGTTTTTTTTTCTTTTTTTTTGTTTATTTTTTTTTTCCTTTTCTTTTGATATTTTTCCTTTTTCTTTTCTTGCTTTCCCCACTTGATTTCCCCGTTCGATTCTCAAGTTTTGTTGTTGATTCCGAAAGAGGGATATGAAAGAAAATATAATAAGGCTCAAAGGGATAACAAAGGATAAAGTGTTTGGATAGCAGAACAAAATGCCTTCATCATTTCAATCTCAAAACATGCCAAATACAATCAGGTACACAAAGATAAAGAAAATCATACATAATATCTCTTGACTGTTTCAGAATTGATAGCCATTTCTACACATTTTCCTTCCACGTCCGTTAGATATAAAGCGCCATTGGCAAAAACTCTGGTTACAACAAATGGCCCCTGCCAGTTTGGGGCGAACTTTCCTTTTGCCTCAGCCCAATGAGGTAAGATACGTCTCAGCACCAACTGTCCTACTTCGAACTTTCGCGGACGCACTTTCTGTTATATGCTCTTGCCATTCTCTGTTGGTACAATTGACCGTGACACACTGTTGCCAGTCGCTTCTCATCAATCAAACTTAGTTGTTCCAGGCGGGCTTTAACCCATTCATCATCATCAATCTCTGCCTC
>NW_017691523.1:2810-5575 GCF_001879085.1 Nicotiana attenuata
GTTAGGGTTACGTACTAGTTCCGTCCCCTACTAGTTACGGTTACGGTTCCCGCCCCGTCGACTACTTTCCTTACCCAAAAACCCTAAAGGTCGGACTAGTACGTACCGTTACCGGTACGACTAAACGTTACCCGTTACCCGAAGGTCGTAGAGTAGATGTTTCCGTTTTTCCGCATCCTCCTCATCCATCAAAATCTGGTGATAGCCCGCATAACAATCTACGAAGGAACCGATCTCATGTTTGGCACAATTGTCAATCAATATATGGATGTTTGGGAGTGGGAAGTTGTCCTTCGGGCTCGCCTTATTGAGATCACGGTAATCAACACATACTCTGGTCTTGCCATCATTCTTTGGTACTGGCACCACATTAGCTAACCAGGTAGGATATCGAGTAACCCGTATGACCTTCGCCTCAAATTGCTTAGTAACCTCTTCCTTAATTTTCACACTGATATCTGTTTTGAATTTCCTCAACTTCTGCTTGACAGGGGGGCATTCCGGATAAATGGGCAATTTGTGGACCACCAGATCGGTGCTTAGACCCGGCATATCATCATATGACCATGCGAACACATCTTTGTACTCAAACAACAATTTAATTATCTCCTCCCTGAGCGGGGATTCCAAATGGACACTTATTTTTGTTTCTCTAACATTTTCCTGATCCCCTAGATTGATTGCCTCTGTGTCATTCAAGTTAGGTTTGGGTTTTTGCTCAAATTGATATAAATCTTTACTGATTTCTTCCAAAGCTTCCTCGTCATCGTATTCACCCTCGCCATCACACTCAATTTCTTGTATTACTATTTCATATGGAATCTCGAGACTAGGCCGGAAACTCCTCATGCATGACACATCATTGAAACCAGCATAAAAGGGACTGTACAAGAGAGAAAAGAAAACAAAATAAAGGCTATCAGGAGTGAAGAGAGAAGGAAATTGCATTTCATTAAAATTGTAAAATAACAAAGTTTAACTCATCCAAATGGACGGAACATAGAAATCTGAATTACAACCCTGGAAATAATCCAGATCTAATACTCAAAGGAAAATCCAAAGCTAACTACCACGACTCCTTCCGAGTTGGAAGAGGAGTAGCTTCCCAGTTATTGAGCTTGGCCTGAGACCCCACGAACTGCACATCAACTTTACTTGGACCTTCGCCTGGCTCCACCATATTCACTTCATCGAACACCCTTTCAAACTTTTCGATCAACTCTTTGTCAGGTTCTATCACCATAGAATTTGGTAGTGCTGTTGCTGGGCGTTGTTTAGTACCAGGCCAGACGAAGGAACGGGAAAGGCGAGGAATGGGTTTTGGTAGGGTCCACACTCTCCTTTTCATCTTTTTGGCTATCCTTATATCAGCAGCAGTGGGTTTGAAACCTAGCCCGAAAGTGTCCAGATTTCCGGGAAGAGATACTGGCTGTATGATTCCCTGCAGTGAGGCACCCAACCCCTTTCCGGGCAAGAATCCATTCCTTATCATCTCCGAAGCTACCATAACAGATGCGGCAGCTATCTTGGGCATAGGAACACACTCCCCTTCCGAGATTTTATCAACTGACACTGCGTCCATGACTTGGTACACCCACGGACCTTTGTCATTTTCAACTTCCTCGAAGGATGTAATAGCATTACAAGAATTGTCCTCTCCATGGACCACGATCTCCTGCCGATCCCATTCAAATTTAACCATTTCATCCAAAGTAGACGGTACTGCCTTTGCGGCATGAATCCAGGGCCGTCCCAATAAAAGATTGTAGGAAACGCTGACATCAAGCACTTGAAACTCCATAGTGAATTCCACAGGTCCTATTGTTAGCTCCAACACAATATCTCCACTGTGTCTTTCCCTCTGCCGTCAAATCCCCTTACACAGATACTATTTTTGTGAATTCTTTCCCTGTCAACTTTCAACTTTCCTAGGGTGGAAAGAGGGCAAATGTTTGCACTACACCCATTATCAATTAGCACCCGAGTTACCACAGAATCTTCACACTTCACTGTGAGGTAAAGAGCTCTATTATGTTCAGTTCCTTCCAATGGCAACTCATCATCAGAAAATGTTACCCTGTTCACCTCAAAAATTTTGTTTGCAATCTTCTCAAGATGATTCACAGTGATTTTATCTGGCACATGAGCTTCGTTTAGAATCTTCATCAACGCCCGGCGGTGTTCATCCGAATGGATCAGTAAGGACAATAGTGAGATCTGTGCCGGGGTTTTTCTCAATTGTTCCACAATCGAATAGTCCTGAGCCTTCATCTTTTTCAGGAACTCTTCAGCTTCTTCTTCAGTAACAGCCCTCTTTGTCGGTGCCAGATTGTCTTTAGCTGCTTTAACCTTTCTCAATTCTTCAGGGGCAAAGCACCTCCCTGATCTAGTCAACCCATGAGTTTCGCACACTTCTTCTTTAACTTCCTTTCCTTGGTACATCACAGTCACTCTATCATAGTTCCATGGGACAGCTTTCTCACTAACCACAGGCAACTGGGTCACTGGTTTAATGATAACTGGCTCTGTTCGAGCGCCTTTTACAACCAACACAGTCTTAACAACTGCTCCTGGTATTGTCACCTTAACAGGATATGGTTCTATTATCATCACTGGTTCACTGACTGTCCGGTCCACTGCGACCAGGGCTTTCCCATCAACCAATTTCTCATTTGCTTTATTTTCACTTGCCTTAATCATCATCACAGTTTGTGACGGCTTCTTGTATTCTCCTTTCTGCACTAACTCGATCATGTGAGCCTCAT
>NW_017691524.1:0-259 GCF_001879085.1 Nicotiana attenuata
AGAATAATTGCATCAAGAGTGACCACTTTCAAGGAATATTTTTCACAACAATACAACTATTTTTCTTTCTTTTCTTTTTTAATTCTAGTGGCTTTTACTTTTTCAAAACAGTGCACCTTTCTCCTTATTTCATTAGTTCCACCCAAAAGCCAAACCAACCACCCCACACTTTAACTTTTACAAAGTTCATAAATAATTCAAGTGCTCATGAGAGGTTACAATGGTTCAAATAGATGGTTAATTCCAACAAATGGGTAAG
>NW_017691524.1:5120-5574 GCF_001879085.1 Nicotiana attenuata
AAGTAGTTCCACACACAATAAAATTAGAAAAATTGGAACTCAAGATAGAAATAATTCACTCACTCTCAGAAATAACATTCATATGCCACAAAAGATGCACCATAGGCTTGCCCGTAGTGTACTGCTCTACTAATCGAGATCATTCAGACTAAGATCAAGTAGGACTTTAATTGGTTGTAATGTAGGCTGCGAGACGGGTAGGATACATTTAGATATAAGAGTGACTACACCTTCCTAAGCACTTTCATACATACACTTTAACATTTAAAACCCTACACTTATGTCAAACTATAACTCCACCTTCACATCAATATACATCAACTCCTTACTTCCTTAAGAATAATTGCATCAAGAGTGACCACTTTCAAGGAATATTTTTCACAACAATACAACTATTTTTCTTTCTTTTCTTTTTTTAATTCTAGTGGCTTTTACTTTTTCAAACAGTGCACCT
>NW_017691525.1:0-315 GCF_001879085.1 Nicotiana attenuata
ATGCCTCCTTAGGCTGTATTTGACATCCCGGAAAAATATTAGGCGATCCAATTCCGGGGGCCCGGGCCCACGGCGGAAGGTGTGGGCTATAGCACACGAAAACTTGGGAATCGGCGAAATTCTAGTTTTATGGCCGTAAAACGCCAAAAAACGTTATTTGGTCATGGCGGGGCGGTGACTATGGTTCCTTACGCTGTATTTGACATCGCGGAAAAATTTTAGGCTATCCGGGTCTGGGCCCACGGCGGAAGGCGTGGGCTATAGCACACGAAAATTAGGGACTCGCGCGGATTTTCAGTTTTATGGCCGTAAAAT
>NW_017691525.1:5352-5574 GCF_001879085.1 Nicotiana attenuata
CCAAAAAATGTAATTTGGTCATGGCGGGGCGGTGACTATGGTTCTATATGCTGTATTTGACTTCCCGGAAAAATTTTAGGCGATCCGGTTCTGGGCCCACGGCGGAAGGCGTGGGCTTAAGCACACGAAAATTAGGGTCGTGGCGTGGCGGTGAATATGCCTCCTTAGGCTGTATTTGACATCCCGGAAAAATATTAGGCGATCCAATTCCGGGGGCCCGGG
>NW_017691526.1:0-401 GCF_001879085.1 Nicotiana attenuata
AGTTCATTCATAGGAGACGCACTTCCAGTTTGAGTCATTGATTTTCACCCATAGGAGACGCACTTCCTAAATTGAGAGTTCATTCATAGGAGACGCACTTCCTAGTTTGAGTCATTGATTTTCACCCATAGGAGACGCACTTCCTAAATTGATAGTTCATTCATAGGAGACGCACTTCCTAGTTTGAGTCATTGAAGTTTCACCCTTAGGAGACGCACTTCCTAAGTTGATTTTCATACATAGGAGACGCACTTCCTAAGTTGATAGTTTATTCATAGGAGACACACTTCCTAGTTTGAGTCATTGAAGTTTCACCCTTAGGAGACGCACTTCCTAATTTGAATTTCACCCTATAGGTAGTACGCACTTCCAATTGATAGTTCATTCTATAGGTAGACGTC
>NW_017691526.1:4818-5574 GCF_001879085.1 Nicotiana attenuata
GCACTTCCTAGTTTGGATCATATGAGTTTGAGTCACTGATGGTTTTACCCCTAGGAGACGCACTTCCTAGTCTAAGTCTTCCAAATTATATTTTGCTTAGGAGATGCACTTCCTAAATTGAGATTTTCCCCTAGGAGATGCACTTCCTAGTCTGGTTCATTTAAGTTCATTCATAGGAGACGCACTTCCTAAATTGAGAGTTCATTCATAGGAGACGCACTTCCTAGTTTGAGTCATTGAAGTTTCACCCATAGGAGACGCACTTCCTAAATTTAGAATTCATTCATAGGAGACGCACTTCCTAGTCTAGGTCTTTCAGGATATACCTTTAGGAGACACACTTCCTAAATTGAGAGTTGATTCCTAGGAGATGCACTTCCTAGTTTGAGTCATTGAAGTTTCACCTCTAGCAGACGCACTTCCTAGTCTAGGTTTTTCAGGTTATACTGTTTAGGAGACGCACTTCCTAAATTAAGATTTTACCCCTAGGAGACACACTTCCTAGTCTGGATCTTTCAGGAATTAAGAGTTCATTCATAGGAGACGCACTTCCTAGTTTGAATCATTGAAGTTTCACCCATAGGAGACGCACTTCCTAAATTGATAAGTTCATTCATAGGAGACGCACTTCCTAGTTTGAGTCATTGAAGTTTCACCCATAGGAGACGCACTTCCTAAATTGAGAAGTTCATTCATAGGAGATGCACTTCCTAGTCTGGCTTTTTCAGGTTATATTTTATTTTATACTTCACAAGC
>NW_017691527.1:0-683 GCF_001879085.1 Nicotiana attenuata
CAAAGGGAAGAGCAACTAGAAGCAGGTCAAACAAAGTGAGGAAGAGTTGCAGAAAGCATTGGAAGAAAGCAGGAAGAAAAAGAGGGAAAAAGGAAAGGCAAAAGTTGTGAAGAGTGTTGAGGTTGCAGAAGAAGAAGAAGAGGAGATAGATCTGGTCCATCAAGAAAGAGGAACAACTGAAAAGGTTCCAACACCCAAACCAAAGAGTTCCAAGACTTCGACCAAGAAGTCATCCTCTGTACCTGTATCTGCTGAGTCCTCGTTGGCTAAAAGAACTAGGTCTGCTGTGAAGGGAAAACAAAAGAAAATTATTGAAGAAGAAGAAGAATGGAGTGGAGAAGAAGAAGAGGAGGAGTCTGAGAAAGAACAGGATAGATTTGCCATTTTTGGCAGGAGGAAGATCTTGAAAGGCAGGTTGTTGAAAGACCTGGAGGAGCCATGTATGATAAGATTGGTGGATGCCCTAGATGCACAAGGATAGAAGGACATGGTCCTTCAATTGGATGGGAAACTGGCCAGGAAGGAGCAGATTGAGTTCATGGCCAATGCCACTGTCAAGAATGGGGTTGTCACCAGCATGGTGAAAGGAGTAAAGGTGCAGTTTGATGCGCCTAAATTGGGTGAGATTCTAGACATTCTCAGTGTGGGATATGATGATTACACTAGGCAAAGGTGGCCTTGTC
>NW_017691527.1:4804-5574 GCF_001879085.1 Nicotiana attenuata
GTTTTTTTTGTGATGCTATTGGTTGTTCACTGTAGTTAAACTAGGACTGTCCTGAACTATAATAACTGGGGACTGTTTGGCTTGTGGACGATTAAACTAATTAGATGTATTCCTATGAGCATGAGAATTCTATAGTTAACAGTTTAATTTGGTTCAGTTGTGCGGCTAATGTAGTGTAGAATGTCAGTAGGCTTTCATATGTACTTAACTGGATTGTTTTTGGATTGTTTTAACTTGTGGTCACCTAGTTGTAGTTTTCGTATAGTTAGTACCTGCTTAGTTTAATGTTTATTTCTATTTTAAAAAGAAGAACCAGAAACAGTTGGATTTGCGTTTGATTTTGAAATCAAGTTTAATTTCAAGCCGAACATGCGTTGCACTGCAGTAATTCATATGAGCAGATTAGTTCTTAATATGTAGGTGTTAATAATTTTAGATTAATGGCTCAGATCAATAGTTTATTTAAATTAAACATGCATCATTACTTAGACTGTTTTGAATTACTTAACCCGTTCGTGTTAGCGTTAGTAAATCGTGTGATCAAACCGTTCAGTCTAGTCATTTAAGGTTTATGATATGAATTGTTGTTGTCGAATTCCATCCATATTTCTCAGTCCGCTTTTCGTCTTCCCTGGTGTTTAAAAAGTCATCAATAGGCAAATAGATAAGAATAATAACCTGAGCATGAAGCTAAGCTTATACAATCCCTGGCCTGTTAATTTGAATAAGTATACCTTGCTTTTCTTGTTACCAGTTGTTGAGTGCACTTA
>NW_017691528.1:0-5574 GCF_001879085.1 Nicotiana attenuata
AATATGTAATTTGGTCATGTCGGGGGGGTCACTATGGTTCCTCTAGGTCGTATTTGATGTCCCGGACAAATATTAGGTGATCCGATTCCGGCTCCGTCCCACGACGTTGGGCTTGGGTGATGGCAGGCGAAAATATACGCACGACTGGCAGAATTCCAATTTAATTGCCGTAAAATGCCAAAAAATGTAATTTGGTCATGGTGGGGCGGTAACTATGGTTGCTTAGGTCGTATTTTATGTCCCGGAAAAATATTAGGTGATCCGGTTCCGGCTCCGTCCCACGGCGTTGGGCTTGGGCCATTGCTGGCGAAAATAGAGGCACGACTGGCGGAATTCTAGTTTAATTGCCGTAAAATTCCAAAAAATGTAATTTGGTCATGGCGGGGCGGTGACTATGGTTCCTTAGGCCGTATTGGATGTCCTGAACAAATATTAAGCGATCTCATTCCGGCTCCGTCCCACGGCGTCGGGCTTGGGCCATGGCAGGCGAAAATACAGGCACGAGTGGCGGAATTCTAGTTTAATTGCTGTAAAATGCCAAAATATGTAATTTGGTCATGTCGAGGTGGTGACTATGGTTCCTCTAGGTCGTATTTGACGTCCCGAACAAATATTACGTGATCCGGTTCCGGCTCCGTCCCACGACGTTGGGTTTGGGCCATGGCAGGCGATAATATAGGCACGACTGGCGAAATTCCAATTTAATTGCCGTAAAATGCCAAAAAATATAATTTGGTCATGGTGGGGCGGTGACTATGGTTCCTTAGGTCGTATTTCATGTCCCGGTAAAATATTAGGCGATTCAGTTCCGGCTCCGTCCCACGGCCTTGGGCTTGGCCCATGGCAGGCGAAAATACAGGCACGACTGGCAGAATTCCAGTTTAATTGCCGTAAAATGCCAAAAAATGTAATTTGGTCATGGCGGGGCGGTGACTATGATTCCTTAGGTCATATTTGATGTCCCGGAAAAATATTAGGCAATCCGGTTCCGGCTCCGTCCCACGGCGTCAGGCTTGGGCCATAGCAGGCTAAAATACTGGCACGACTGGCGGAATTTCAGTTTAATTGCCGTAAAATCCAAAAAATGTAATTTACTCATTGTGGGGCGGTGACTATGGTTCCTTAGGCCGTATTTGATGTCCCGGAAAAATATTAGGTGATCCGGTTTCGGCTCCGTCCCACGGCGTCGGGCTTGGGCCATGGCAGGCGAAAATACAGGCACGACTAGCGGAATTCTAGTTTAATTGCTGTAAAATGCCAAAATATGTAATTTGGTCATGTCGGGGCGGTGACTATGGTTCCTCTAGGTCGTATTTGATGTCCCGGACAAATATTAGGTGATCCGATTCCGGCTCCGTCCCACGACGTTGGGCTTGGGCGATGGCTGGCGAAAATATAGGCACGACTGGCAGAATTCCAATTTAATTGCCGTAAAATGCCAAAAAATGTAATTTGGTCGTGGTGGGGCGGTGACTATGGTTGCTTNCAATGTTACACGATAAGGAAAGAAACATGGGAAATTTATCCTAAATGCCCTGTAGCCTCTCGAAGATAGGCATGGACGTCATCATACCGATCCGTAAGACTCTACTAGACACCTGCTCATGACTCGTTGAACCTATAACTTAAAGCTCTAATCCCCTCCTATCCCGACCCAAAATCCAACTAGTCGTTATGACACCTAACCCAACCCGCTAGGTAAACCAATTAACAACTATCCAAATTAATGAGATTTATCAGGAAAAAATAATAATACAATTACTTTTATACAAGAATTTTCCAAGGACTGGTAGTACAAATCATGAGTTTCTAAGATTTAGAGTTTACAAAGCTAGTGTAAAATAAATACATCATCTTTCTGAATTATACATAAATAGATTTTTCATAAGTCTAGAGCTACCATGAACAAGAGGCAGCTATAACCGGAATGCGGGTACATCTTCAATATTAGCTCCTGTCATACACAGCAACATCAGCATCTAAATTTGAATTCAAGGTGCAGAAGTTTAGTATGAGTACAACCGACCCCATGTACTCAATAAGTAACAAACATAACCTTAGGTTGATAGTAGTGATGAGCTGGGACAAGGGTCAGAGTCCAACTCCATTAACCAGCAATATTTCATAACAGTATAATAAAGATGGTACAAGAAACATACTCGGATATAAGGCGCTCAACTTGTTCACAGTTCCGGAAAAATAGGCATGCTTTTCAAGTATATCAGTGAAAACCCAATTCTTTTACCGAAATCACCAAAATATGAGTAGGTTTGTAAAACTGTGACTTTTCCCAAAATATTTCAACAACAAATAAGATGTTTCATTATCAAATGGCATGAGGAAAATATATCACTATGCCTATATGTCAATGTAGAAGTCATGAATGACGTGATACCGTACAACATGAGGAAAATGCATCTCTATGCCTGTGTGTCAAGTGTGCATGTCGAATGTGATGCAACTCAGTGATAAAACCATATGCATACTGTCAAAGTATCTATTCTCTTAGTCCTCTAGTCACTTGGTCCTCAAAATCACTCGGTCCTCACGGTCACTCGGCACTTGCTCTCGGCACTCGAAATCGCATACAGTAGGTACATGCTCTCATTGTGGATGTACAGACTCCGGAGGGCTCCTTCAGCCCAAGCCCTATAATAAGCCAATCATGGCATAAATCAATAACATCTGTTGCGGCATGCAGCCCACTCCCATCATAAATCAATAACATTTGTTGCGGCGTGCAGCCCGATCCTACCAATATCCTCATAATTAGGCCCTCGGCCTCGCTCAGTCATTAATCTCTCTAGGCTCTCGGGCTCACAATGTATCAATAAATGGTAACAGAGACTGAGATATGATATGCATATGAATGCGTACGACTGAGTATGTAATTACAATGTAAGCAAATAACTCAATATAAAAAATGACCTCAGTGGGTCCCAACAGAATAAGCATGTTGCCCAGACATGGTTTCTAACATGGATCACAACTCAATAGCTCTAGTACGTAGAGATTTCATGGTTACAGATAAGACCATGTAACTAAACGGTACCATAGAAAATAATGGAGTCATAATCCACACGGTGCACGCCCGTCACCTAGAATGTACGTCACCTAAACACCAAACACATAACACTTATATTCAGGGTTCATACCCTAAGCACCAAGTTTAGAAGTGTTACTTACCTCGAACGAGCCAAATCTAATACTGAGCAAGCCAAACGATCCTCCAAAAATGCCATCACGCGCGCACCAACCTCTGAACGGCTCGAAACTAGTCAAAAGCAACTCAAGAACATCAAATAATGCCAAAACTCACAAAACTAGTCAGAAGCAACTCATGCATAGATGGTTTAGCATGGTGTCTGTCAACATTAAGTTAAATTATCTCAGTCCTGGTTGATGCATGTCTTGGAAAAAGCAGTGTATGAACGATCCGCTAATTTTGGTGTCTTTACTTTTATTTATTTTATTGTACAGTATTTGTACTTTGTCCCACGTCTGAGGCCAACCATTTATCTCCTTGCTTAACCACTTTCTATGTATTTTGCATTTCTGCTTTGTCTGTACTCTTCTTCATTTCATGAAAACATTAACCTATTTGTATCTTTCATGTTCAAATGCTTTAAAGGATGTTTCTGATGTCACATCTCTAGTATTTTACCTGAGGTACTAAGAATCACTTCTCTTGTATTTTACTCTGAATTGCTAAGTGCTATAACTTCTTTGATTCATATTTCAATGTTCAAGTTGTGGTTGTTATCTCAAACAATCAACTACTTTCCATTTTCTTAGAGTTTTCTTAGGTTGATGGTTTACTTACAGTGTTAGATGCATCGAATAGGTGGTTGGCAAGATGGTGCTGCTGAAGTATGTGTTTGGTGCCTATATTTGCACACCATTAGAAGTATTGTTAACTATTCCATCTAGGTGAGGCAACAAAGTTTTTGGCTTGCCTGGCACACAGAAGAAGCAGAGAGCTACAACAACACATGCCTATGAAAACACCAAAGAGCAAAAGGAGCAAATTATTTGGCATCAGCAACTAGTGAAGGAGTAAACCTCTTTTCTGTGATTTCAGTAATTAGTTTCATTTTAAAGCTTAGTTCTGTTTCTTGTTTATGCCTCTATGACTATCCGTTGTATTATGAGAGTGATCGATGAGTTTCTGATAGTTAGTAATTTATATTAATTGAGGTAGCTATATTATTTCGTTCCTTGTTACTAGTTTGTTCAATCACTGCTATTGTTTATTTGTTTGGTTTCAATTAGTTTATGTGTTGATGATGTTTTGGTTTAAGTACTTTGAGAGACATGTTATTTAGTTTATAAGCTTGTTTGGCTGGTTTGATAGCCATGTTGTTGCATTCCAAATTGATATTACTAATGGTATTGCTTCTAATTGGTAGTAGTTCATAATGAGGTCTGTTTTGGTTGTTTTAAGCTCTAATTGATAGTATTTTGTTATTGAAAATCGACTGGAAATCTCATTTTTTTTTTCAAAAATTCAAAATTTCTGTCCGAATTCGGTCGGAAATTTCAAATGAAATCTCCAGATTTTTAACTAAATAAATTTTTTTTAAAATTTCCGACCGAATTCTGTCGGAAATTGAAAATTAAAAAAAAATTAATAGTTTCTGACCTATTTCGGTCGAAAATTTAAAATTTAAAAAAATTTAATAGTTTTCGATCGATTTCGATCGGAAATTAAAGTTTGAAAGTCAGTCAACGCTTTGAAATTTCCGACCGATTTCGGTCGGTACACGTTTGCGACCATCATTTTTTCGACCAATTAAAATCGGTCGGAATTCGGTCAGAAATTCACTATTTTTTAGTAGTGTGTCTTTCTCTTTCTTTTTTCTTTTTAAAATTAGGGTTCCATATTCTAAATTTCTACATTTACAAATTCATGAAAAATGCATTCGCTCACATTCAAAACATTAAATGTAATCACCTTAATATATGCTTTGAGGAAAAGACTCGAGAAAGGTACATCTTAGCTTAACCCAGCTCACGCTCTTACCTCAATTCTCGTTCAGCGCCTCTACATATCCAAAAAGTTTCAATCTACATGAAGTATAAGAATCAAGAAGAATTTGGTCATGGAGGGGGGGTGAGTATGGTTCCTTAGGTCGTATTTGAGGTCCCGGACAAATATTAGGCGAACCAGCTCCGGCTCCGTCCCGGAGAAATATTAGGCAATCCGGTTCTGACTCCGTCCCCGGCGTCGGGCTTAGGCCATAGCAGGCAAAAATACTGGTACGACTGGCGGAATTCCAGTTTAATTGCCGTAAAATGCCAAAAAATGTAATTTACTCATGGCGTGGCGGTGACTATGGTTCCTTAGGTTTTATTTGATGTCCCAAAAAGATTTTAGGTGATCCGGTTTCGGCTCCGTCCCACGGCATCGGGCTTGGGCCATGGCAGGCGAAAATATAGGCACGACTGGCGAAATTCTAGTTTAATTGCTGTAAAATGCCAAAATATGTAATTTGGTCATGTCGGGGGGGTCACTATGGTTCCTCTAGGTCGTATTTGATGTCCCGGACAAATATTAGGTGATCCGATTCCGGC
>NW_017691529.1:0-415 GCF_001879085.1 Nicotiana attenuata
CCAATCCCTAGTTGAGATTTTTAGACATGGGGCCTCCATTCCCTAGTCGCCTTTCGCCATCATAGGGCCTCCATTCACCAGTTGAGATTTTTAGACATAGGGTCTCCATTCCCTAGTCGCCTTTTGCCAGCATAGGGCTCCAATCCCTAGTTGAGATTTTTAGACATAGGGTCTCCATTCCCTATTCGCCTTTTGCCAGCATAGGGCTCCAATCCCTAATCGAGAGTTTTAGACATAGGGCCTCCAATACCTAGTCGCCTTTTGCAAGCATAGTGCTCCAAACCCTAGTTGAGATTTTTAGACATAGGGCCTCCCTTCCCTAGTTGCCATTCGCCAGCATAGGGCTCCAATCCCTAGTTGAGATTTCTAGACATAGGGCCTCCATTCCCTAGTCGCCTTTCGCAAGCATAGGGCT
>NW_017691529.1:5364-5574 GCF_001879085.1 Nicotiana attenuata
TCCATCCCTAGTCGCCTTTTTATCAACATTAGGGCTCCAATCCCTGAGTTAAGGTTTTCGACATAGGGACTTCATTCCCTAGTCGCCTTTTTACTAACATTAGGGCTCCAATCCTTGTGTTGAGTTTTTAGGCATAGGGCCACCATTCCCTAGTCGCCTTTTGCCAACGTTAGGGCTCCAATCCCTGAGTTGTGCCTTTTTAGACATAGG
>NW_017691530.1:0-232 GCF_001879085.1 Nicotiana attenuata
GTATGTCTCTATTCTCCAGGCGGGCTCCTGATTTCGACAAAGTAGACAAAACAAAGAAAATTTTCTGCCCCAGTTTGGTGGCTGGGCATCACATTAGCGGATATTAATAAGAATTTGAAAACAAAAACTTGAATTGCAATACCTCTATTCTTCAGGCGGGCTCCTGACTGCTAAAACTTGAAATGTATGCCTCTGTTCTCCAGGCGGGCTCCTGACTGCTGAAACTTGAAAT
>NW_017691530.1:4729-5574 GCF_001879085.1 Nicotiana attenuata
CTGGAAACGCGAAGAGTTTTCAGACAAAGAACGACTAGACAGGTTTTTTGACCCGACCCTTATTTGGGGGAGACTAAAACTGAGAAAAGGGGAATGTGACCGAGCCCTGGTATTTGAGCTGCCTACATATCCTTGGCTATAAAGGAATCAGGCCACGTGTAGTTCAGAAGTGAGTGAGATGATGGAGTATGCCGAGGTGGAGAGCCAGTCGAGGTGCCGTTCCGCCGAAGTTCCGGTCCGCGGTCCTGCTATTACATAAAAATCAAAAGAAATGAAAAGACTAGCTAAGCCTGTCAACTATGAGTTACAAGATTCCTATCTATAAGTCTTCAGAAGCTTGATCTCGAGTCTTGAATGGTTCTTCATGCAGACATTGGATTTGAACCTTGAGCCTTGCTAGTTGCAGGTGCTAGTTCATTCTTCCTCAACTTTTTGGACCAAACCCGGACACCACACCATGCTTGTGACTTCAGTCATGTCTTAAGAAGCCCACATCTTCCATCAACTTCTGCATTAGGATTAACTTCTTGTCCTTCTCCTTTTTTCTTTATTTTGACTAACTTCTGTTGATCACCTCGGACTGTTGACTCGCATTCTTGCCGCGAGCTTCTTTTATTGCTGACTTGAATTGTAATCGGAGATGTTTTCCTTTTCTCCAGGTGGATGCCTAACTGCTGAAGTCGAATTGCATTCCCTTGCTCTCCAGGCGGGCTCCTGACTGCTAAACTTGAAATGTATTCCCTGCTCTACAGGCGGGCTCCTGACTACTGACTTGAAATGTATTCCTGCTCTCCAGGAGGACTCCTGACTGCTGACTTGAAATGTATGTCTCTATTCTCCAGGCG
>NW_017691531.1:0-2320 GCF_001879085.1 Nicotiana attenuata
AGAGAATGAAATGCAATGACCTCGAAGGTTTTGAGGATAGAAAAACTCTGAAAACGAATGAGTTGTAATGAAGAAAAAGGATAGGACTTATCTGAGCGGAAAGGCTGATTCCATTGATTGTGCCATGCATTTTGGATTCCAGCCTAGTCTGTCCAACCAATCAATTGTCAATTACCACATTTGTTGTCTCATACTTTCACGCCCGACTCTCGCCAAACCCAAATCTTGCTTGTTTTGCCATGTTTCAAACAACTTTCAACCACAAACTTCTTTCATTTGCCCAACTGAAAAACTCACTTCGCCTTACGATGCCCTTGAGGGTTTTCACCAATAAGACTCTCTCATTTTCATATCTCTCAAACTCACTTCGCCTTACGGTGCCCGTGAGGGTTTTCACCAATAAGACTCTCTCATTTTCATTTCCCTTCTGTCACCAGAGTGTTGTCCCCAATATGAGTCACTTTACCTGCCTGTATTAACATTTCTTGAAATTGATCAGAAGGTCTTTATTTGGACCGTAGTGGCTTTTGGATGGATTTTAGAAAGAAAGGTATAAAAGCTCGAAATAACTCAAACATGGGTTCATCATTACAACTTTCGGGATCTGTCTCTTGCAACAACCATAACTTCTGCCCCAGTTTCCTTCTTGGGGATTCTTGGATTTTCCTTCTGTTGTGACTGAACCTCAGCGAGGCTGCCTACGTACCCTTTTCGGGATCAAGTCAAACGTAGTTCAGGCCATAAAATCGCTTCATTGTTGCGATGTTTCTTTTCTACTATTCTTCTTTTCGTTTTCACCTCCTTCTTTCCCTTTGTTTTTCTTTCTCTTTTCTTTTCTTTCTTTTTTTTCTCTTTTTTTTTCCCCACTTGATTTCCCCGTTCGATTCTCAAGTTTTGTTGTTGATTCTGAAAGAGGGATACGAAAGAAAATATAATAAGGCTCAAAGGGATAACAAAGGATAAAGTGTTTGGATAGCAGAACAAAATGCCTTCATCATTTCAATCTCAAACATGCCAAATACAATCAGGTACACAAAGATAAAGAAATCATACATAATATCTCTTGACTGCATCAGAATTGATAGCCATTTCTACACATTTTCCTTCCACGTCCGTTAGATATAAAGCGCCATTGGACAAAACTCTGGTTACAACAAATGGCCCCTGCCAGTTTGGGGCGAACTTTCCTTTTGCCTCGGCCCAATGAGGTAGGATACGTCTCAGCACCAACTGTCCTATTTCGAACTTCCGCGGACGCACTTTTTTGTTATATGCTCTTGCCATTCTCTGTTGGTATAACTGACCGTGACACACTGTTGCCAATCTCTTCTCATCAATCAAACTTAGTTGTTCCAAGCGGGCTATAATCCATTCATCATCATCAATCTCCGCCTCGGCGATGATCCGGAGGGATGGGATTTCAACTTCTGCGGGTATTACTGCTTCGGTTCCATACACCAATAAATAGGGAGTCGCTTCTACTGAAGTGCGGACAGTAGTGCGATAGCCTAACAAGGCAAAAGGTAGTTTTTCATGCCATTGCCTTGACCCTTCGACCATTTTCCGAAGTATTTTCTTGATATTCTTGTTAGCTGCTTCGACTGCCCCATTTGCCTTAGGACGGTATGGGGTGGAATTGCGGTGCATGATCTTAAACTGCTGACATGTCTCGGCCATCAAATGACTATTGAGATTGGCACCATTATCTGTGATGATTACCTTCGGGATCCCAAACCGGCATATGATATTTGAATGTACAAAATCGACAACTGCTTTCTTAGTCACGGATTTGAAGGTTTTTGCCTCCACCCATTTAGTGAAATAATCAATAGCTACCAAAATGAATCTATGCCCATTTGAGGCTGCTGGCTCAATCGGTCCAATAACATCCATTCCCAAGGCAACGAACGGCCATGGTGCTGACATTGTATGCAATTCAGATGGTGGAGAATGAATCAAATCTCCGTGTATCTGACATTGATGACATTTGCGCACGAAACTGATGCAATCCCGTTCCATAGTAAGCCAATAATAACCTGCTCGGAGGATCTTCTTTGCCAATATATATCCACTCATATGAGGTCCACAAACTCCCGCATGTACCTCAGCCATGATAACTGTAGCCTGTTTGGCATCTATGCATCTCAATAACCCAAGATCTGGAGTTCTCTTGTACAACACTCCTCCACTGAAGAAAAATCCGCTTGACAAGCGTCGAATTGCTCTCTTTTGATCCCCTGTAGCTTGTGTCGGGTACACTCCCATCCGGAGATATTCTTTTTATATCATGGAACCATGGTTCACCATCAAACTCTTCCTC
>NW_017691531.1:4795-5574 GCF_001879085.1 Nicotiana attenuata
CTTGAAAAGTATTCCCTTGTTCTCCAGGTGGGCTCCTGACTGCTGCAAAACAAACAAAGAAAATTTTCTGCCCCAGTTTGGTGACTGGGTACAGCATGTTATCGAACATAAAAAATTAAAAGCTAAAATTGAATTGCACTTCCCTTGTTCTCCAGGTGGGCGCCTGACTACTGAAACTTGAAAAGTATTCCCTTGTTCTCCAGGTGGGCTCCTAATTGCTGAACTTGAAAAGTATTCCCTTGTTCTCCAGGTGGGCTCCTGACTGCAACAAAATAAACAACAAAGAAAATTTTCTGCCCCTGTTCCAATCAAAGAAAAATTTGTTAATGTAAAATGGTGGTTAGCTGCTGGCATTCTTGTTGGCCATGCTCCCGCTTCCGACTTTGCTCTGACTTGCTTCTTTGGACTTGCTTTGACTTGTCACGATTTCCCAATTGACTTTCAACCCTCTGATCTTGATGACCCACATATTTTACCTCGTATTACTGTTTGGTGTTTCTGTTCCCTTCTTGTGAACCTTGCTTCTCCCTCACAACCATCTGATTATTCCACTGATTTTCATTGGTCCTCCATGTTTTACTCTCTTTTGACATGTCCCCACCTTGTTGTGCCATCTAACTGGGAAGCTGGTAGTTAGCTTTGACAACCTTCTTTTGTTTTTGAATAGAACTGACACTAAAACATCTTATAGACAGACTTCAAGAGAATGAAATGCAATGACCTCGAAGGTTTTGAGGATAGAAAAACTCTGAAAACGAATGAGTTGTAATGAAGAAAAA
>NW_017691532.1:0-1084 GCF_001879085.1 Nicotiana attenuata
AGATAAGCTTGCCTACACCTTGTTCCTCTACCTTCACAACACAAGTTGTACCTGGATTTCTCTGTAAAAGAATATCTCTATAATCGTAAAGTCTCTTGAACTTGACATGAACATCACCTATTATCTCTTTTATAATTTTTGCCCTAGCTTTATAGACAGTAAACCTACCTACATACATGTCTAGTTCTTTCTTAATGAGTTTCTTTAGTTCTCAAACTTTCATATTTGGCTGAGACACAATTTTATCCCTATAATGCTTTGCAAGGTATCTGGAGTCAAAGCTTGTTTTTGTTTGTTCTGTAACACTTGTGGACAGGACAATACTTTTTTATCTTAAAATTGTTGGATTTGTAATTACCTAGCTACATCGTGTAATTTTTCGACAAAGGGGTGTCGGTTGACACCCCTTGAGTGCATGTGGCTCCGCCACTGCCTAATGGGACAACAAGAAAAAACTTACAACTGGAGTCTGGTTGTCACGACCCAAATCTACCATATCGTGATGGCGCCTATCATGGAACTAGGCAAGCCGACTCATTTATCAAAAACAACCCGATATTTCAAAAATAAAGATTTCTTTAAGCTAGTTAATAATAAAACTTCATAAGATATATCTGAATAACAAAGTGCGGAATGAAAATCCCGACATCGGGATGTCACAAGTCATGAGAATCTACTAAACACAGTCCGAAAATGCTAAGACTAATACAGTTTGGAAAATAACTGATAATATCTAAAGGAGGATAGGAGGGAGAAGAGGAAGGCGTGATCGCCATGCAGCTACCTTGCTAACTCCACGGATCCGCGATGGATGAAAATCAACGATGCTAGCACGTCCAGCAACTCCTGGATCTGCACACAAGGTGCAGGGAGTAATGTGAGTACGCCAACTCAGTAAGTAATAAAGGTAAATAAAGACTGAGCAGTAAGAAACACATAAAAACCACATCATGAAATCTCAGTAAGTACAACATGCTTTCAAATAAGTATGTGAGTCAAATCATCTCGTTTTCAAATTCAGTTTTCGGTAAAAATCATTGAAGATATCCTTCAACAGTTTTCAACAGAGGCTCAATACAATTGA
>NW_017691532.1:3912-5574 GCF_001879085.1 Nicotiana attenuata
CAAGTTTTGGAAATTTGGCCCAAATTCAGCTTATTAGCTGAATTTGAGATTTCAAATATGTGATTTGAGTTTTGGCCAAAATGTGGGTCAAATTTATGGCCAAACATGGGATTTGAAAATGAATTTCAAATTAAATTTGGGAAAATGTATGGCCAAACAGGGGCAAATTTGGAAACAATTTACCTTAAATTTTCAATTCTACCCTTAATGAGAAGCTTTATAACCACAAAAATACTCTAGACCCCTTTCCACAAATTCAAAAAGTCTTATTTTTTCCTAAACTCCGTGCCTAGTCAAGCAAATTCCCATAAATTGGAATGGAGGGAGTAGTATTTTAATATTTTTTTTTATGGTTATATTTTGCTCGCTATGGTAAGGAAAATCGGGTTATATCATGTATTCTCACTTGAGTTTTTAACTACTAAAATAAGCTTAGTTGGTTTGATGTGAACACGGTGCAAATAAATGTTTACCATAGGACTGGTATGCACGCGCTATAGAATGAGTTTAGAGAGTGTCTGGTCTTGGAAACAGAGTTGGAGTGTAAAGAAAGATAAATCATTTTAACTGTGGATGAATTAATCTTAAAGTCAGATACATAAATGGAGTTGCAATTGATGTGGGAGCCTGGATATAGGAAGACTATAATAAAAGCATTCTGCTTCATAAATTAAATGGTTGAATGAAGTTTCCATCCACCTACATTTAGAGTTGATGACTTACTTCTTTGGTTCAACTTAATTGCCACATTTACTATACATTTTCAATTTTGCACCTAACTATCATTAAATACCTATCGTTTGTTACGTCTTTTAAACCTCACACACCTACCGACTACTATCTTTCTAATGATCTCTTTCTTCTTTTATCATATTTTTCACATTTTTTATTTTTTTATATTTTACTATTCCTACAAATTGCGATTACTTAAGATGGGTGGTGCATTAATTGATTTGCCAAATGAAATTTGGTCTAAGTTCTGCCATTTGCTTATCAGTCAAAATCTTTTAAATACGCCGTGAATTTCTGCATTTATTATAGAGTAAATCCTAATGAATCTCTTTGACTTTTTAGAGTTAAGAAATTACTCCTTCACTTTTCAATCGATGAAGAATCCCATGAGATAACGTTAATCGTCATGTCACCTACAAACCATTTGAATACTTACTATTGCTATTTTTCTTTCCTTCTTAAAACTTGACCAAGGAATATGTGAGAGAATCGTTAAATAACAAAACGAAAGAACTTTTTTCACACAATTGACTAGTTGAAATAAAAAATATGGCTAATTATGCTAAATACTCCTATAATATAACTGTGGTGGAAACAGCCTCTTGCAAAAATGCAGGGTAAGGCTGCGTCCTATAAGTGTCTCAAGAAGTACTAGTCCTTTACTGCTTTTGCACATGGATATTTGGAGAGCATATAATTTCCCCACACATGATAGGAAGCATTATTTTCTAACAGCTATGGATGATTATTCTAGATATACTTGGGTTCATGTACTGCAATTGAAGAGCGGTGTAATTATGGTATTGCAAAGGTTTCTTTCCATGTTAAAAACACAGTTTAGTGTAGCAATTAAAAATGTTAGAATTGATAATGGAGGAGAGCTTTTCAGTAAACAGTGCAATGAGTTATTTGAATTCTATGGTATTATAC
>NW_017691533.1:0-664 GCF_001879085.1 Nicotiana attenuata
ATCATTGAACCTAAAAATGTTGTTGAGGCTTTGCAGGATGCAGATTGGGTGAATGCAACGCAGAATGAGCTTAACCAGTTTGAAAGGAGTCAAGTCTGGCACCTAGTACCAAGACCCAAGGACAGATCAGTCATTAGTACAAAATGGGTCTTCAGGAACAAACTTGATGAAGATGGAACAGTTACAAGGAACAAGGCAAGATTGGTGGTCCAAGGTTACAGCCAGGAGGAGGGCATAGACTATGATGAGACTTTTGCTCCAGTTGCAAGACTAGAGGCAATCAAACTTCTCATAGCCTTTGCAGCACATATGGAATTTACTCTTCATCAGATGGATGTCAAAAGTGCCTTCCTAAATGGCTACCTAAAAGAAGAAGTGTTTGTGAAACAACCTCCAGGGTTTGAGAGTAAGGAATGTCCTGAGCATGTGTACAAGCTGGACAAGGCTCTCTATGGACTCAAGCAGGCTCCATGAGCATGGTATGAACGACTGTCAAAATTCTTACTGGGGCATGGTTACAAGAGAGGTAAAATGATAGTACCTTATCTTAAGGGAAAAAGTAGGATCTCCTTGTTGTGCAAATTTATGTTGATGACATAATCTTTGGAGCCACCACTGCAAAGCTAAGTAAGGACTTTGCAAAATTAATGGGGAGTGAGTTTGA
>NW_017691533.1:4915-5574 GCF_001879085.1 Nicotiana attenuata
TAAACACTGCATGTTACATAATAAGTAGATGCATGACCAGACCTCTGGTAGAGAAGACTCCCTATGAGTTACTTAAAGGGAGAAAACCAAACATATCCCATCTTAGGGCATTTGGTTGCAAGTGCTATGTGCACAATAATGGAAAAGACTCCCTAGGAAAGTTTGATCCCAGAAGTGATGAGGGAGTATTCTTGGGATATTCTTCACATAGCAAAGCATATAAAGTGTTTAACAAAAGAACTTTGTGTGTAGAAGATAGTGTGCATGTAGTATTTGATGAAACTAACATTCTTTCTGAGAGACAGGAACATGAAGATGAAGCCATTGGATTGGTAAAAGACTTGACTGAAGCATCAGCTCAGGTCAAAGTGGCACCAACAAAAGGAACAGGTGATGGAACAGGTTCTTCCATACAGGGCAACCTAACAGGGGGAAGAAATCAAAGAGGAATTGAAATAAACTCCTTGAAGGAACCTGTTCATGATCCTGTTCCTCAGCAAATGGCAGAAACATCTAGCAGAAGCCAGTTGGTTGTGAAACCTCACAAGTATCAAAGTTCTCATCCCATTGAGAACATTCTCACTGATCTAACATCTGGAGTTAAAACCAGAATCATAATTAAAGAATCTAGTGTGCTTTTGATGCTTTCTATCTATCAT
>NW_017691534.1:0-5574 GCF_001879085.1 Nicotiana attenuata
TTGAGTTTGAGTCCTAGACCAATCCAAAAACCAACCCTTATCCGGATGTGTTCTCTTCTCATAAGGAGACATCTTCTCCTTATCCCATATGCAATCTTTTCGATCAGTTCAGAAGATATTGCTGCGTGATCCCCAAGGACTTATCTTCTTCATGTGCATCTCATGTGCATGGGCCATAACAACTGTGTCTCCTAAGATGGACCTGGTCCTTCACTGAGTTCATTTGTCATTCTTCAAAACTTCAACTGATCTTGGGCCAACAAATTCCCCCTTTTTGATGATGACAAACTCTGTGCTTTTACTAATCAGATAACCTGTGGAACTCAGCAAAAATATCATCACTTGAAAACTTTAACTTATCATTAAGGGCCAGATTTAATTAGGTCATAAACATCACTGTTCAGAAAAATAGTTTTTAAGCACAATACACATATCGTACCCCCTTTTGGCATCATCGAAAAGTTGCATAAACATGTGAATCCCAGAATATTAATCATTACTCATGGCCACTAGGGCAACTGCAAGTGAAAGCATGCTTTAGTTAATCAAAAATCAACTTGACAAAAATAACTATTAAGAGCAGAATCATCATAAAACAAGAGAAATGCAAATTGTCATTGATAAGGCAGTGCTTCTACAAGACAGTCCACAAAAACAAAGAACAAAAATAACCAACCATGAGCAAAAACAAGAAAAATCCCTAATCTGGGTCACTGGGGGTTAACTGAACTGGTTCAGAACTAGGACAAGAGGGCTAAGGCTTTGAAGAACTAGAGGGTTGGGATTGGAGTAGGTTGAGCATTGTTTGTAGCATCCCTTCACTCTTTTCCTTTTCTTTTGCTAGTTCTGCTTTCAGCCCATTCCTTTCTTCTTCCAACTCAGCCACACGAGCCTGAAGCCTAGCAATCTCAGCATCTTTGGTCTCACATTCTTGAACCAAAGCCCTAACCTTACTATTCACTGGAGTCTTTACTGATGAACCAGGTTCAACAGGGGCTACACTTAGCAGATAGTCACAGGCCTAGAGAGTCTTGATTCCAAAGTGCTCCTTACTGGAGGCCATTTCCCATTTTTTCAAAGGAACGTTCAGCCTTCCAGTAAAGTTGTCAGAATGAATCCATAAGGAGTAGCATGAGCCTTTGAACCATTGATGACTCTGTCCAACAGTTTGACTATGAAAGCAGGCCAATTAATCTGCTTACCCCTCATAAGACACTCCATGAGAACCAGGTCCATGTAATTTGCAGTGCGCCTCCTCTCCTGTCTAGGTAGCAGACACTTGTTCACAAACTCAAAGAGCACTTTATGCTCTGGCTTCATTTCTTTTGAACAAATCTTGCCTCAGGCACCTCTTCAGCATCCTTTGTATCACAGAAGTTCCTGGTGATTTGGAGTGTTGTGGGCAGATCATCTAGACAAGGCCACCTTTGCCTGGTGTAATAATCATAGCCCTCACTTGGAATGTCTATAATCCTTCCCAATTCAGGTGCATCAAACTTCACCTTCACACCTTTCACCACACTGGTCACTAGCCCATTTTTCACAGAGCCATTTGCCATGAATTCAATCAGCTCTCTTCTGGCTAGTCTTCCATCCATCTGAAGGACTATGTCCTTCCAACCCTGTGCAGCTAAAACATCCAACAACCTAAGCATACTTGGCTCCTCCAGGTCTTTCAGCAACCTTCCCTTCAATATCTTCCTCCTGCTAAAAATAACAAAACGATCTTGCTCCAGTTCAGACTCCTCCTCTTCTTCTTCTCCACTCCACTCTTCATCTTCTTCGTCAGTAATTTTCACTTGTTTTCCCTTCACTCCAGACCTAGTTCTTCTAGCCAAAGAAGGTTCAGCAGGTACAGATTTTGAAGACTTCTTTGCAGGAGTCTTGGTTCTTTTTGGTTTGTCAGTGGGAACCTCCACAGTTGTACCTCTCTCTTGATGGACCAGTTCCATCTCCTCCTCCTCTTCTTCAGCAGCCTCAGAACTTTCCACTACCTTTTCTTTTCCCTTTTCCTTCTTCTTTTTCTTACTCTTTTCTAATGCTTCCTGTAGTTCTGCTTCACTTTGCCTTACCTTGCTCCTTGTAGCTCTTCCCCTAGGTACAAAAGTAGCAGCAGTCTTGGGAGATGTTACTTTGCTTTTCTTTGAGGGTTTAGAAGCAACTGGGGTCCTTTGTGAAGACGCCTTGCGCTTCTCTGGCCCCCACTTTCTTTAGAATATCTGCTAAAGTCTCCTCCACAGAAGAACCATGTTCTTCTTATTGCTTACTCATTTGAACAAGTCCCTCAGCAGCCTCTCCTTATCCGCTTCCCCCTGACTTTAAGCCACCTTCTTCTCCACCACCACATATAGCAAGAACCTCCCCTTTCTTTTTCTTTCTCCTCCTACTAGACTCAGCCCCTTCAACATTTTTCACAGAACCCACCAACACAAACCTACTATCTTCCTTCTCTGCTACATCAGAAAATACAAAACAGGTGTTTACCTCACCTGGGGTTTCTTGACTCTTGTCATTATCAGAAGACCCGGGTTCTTCTCCTTCACTAGCAGAGATGAACTTTTCAGACTCAGAGCTTGAGTCAGATTCTTCAGCTGAAACCTCTTTCCTTTGACTGGCCTTTAATTTCTCGTTCAAGGCTTTTCTGAGAGAGCCGGATGCTACAGTTTTTCTGGCTAACATCTTTTACTGGCGAAATCTGGGTTTTGGGGTTTCAACAGGAGGTGTTGATGATGAGGTATTAGGGGAAACAGGTGGGGGAGTTCCAAGATTGTCTTGAGGATTAGTCATGGCGGAGTATTTCTGGAAATCTTTTGGGAATTTTTGGAGAAGAAAAGGGGATTATCAGAAGTATTGGAAAAGTGAATGATGGTTATGAGTGATGAGAGAAGGTGTGGAGTGTATTTAAAGAGGGATCATGATTAAGCCTATAACGGCAGCCTTTTCAGTGGTCAATTAGGAGTCTAATCAAATTAGAATTCCGGTCTCTTTAGAGATTAATGAGTGACGCTAGTTTTTAGGAAACAATCCCGTTTTAGTTAGACTCCTAGGATAATGAAACTGGTTCAATGCTCAACAGATAGAATTTCTGAAAGTTTGGTGTAATTAGAACTTCTGCTCATGATTGGTAATTTTATCTTTCTAATTGTGCAAAGTATAGAAACATACCTGAACTTTCTCATGAGCATCTACTGATGAACTAGGTTCTTCAAATAAAACTTCTCTTGATCATGCCTCAAATGTCAGAATAGAAAAACTTTGTAAGAGATTAAAGATTCATATAAACACATGTCACAGGAGTATACTAATTAAAGTATGAGACTGAGTAAGAATTAGTCTAGATATTTACATTGAATTAAGAACTCCTAACCAATATTTTTTTTCAATTTTTTTTTCATTTTTCAATTTTTTTTTCATTGTGCATTCTGAACTGGACCTTTTAGGTGATCTTAATCATCCCTAATTCCAACCTGTTCCTTTCAAAGTTTTCTCTACTCAGTGCTTTAGTGAAGATGTCATCTATTTGTTTATCAGTAGCACAAAATTCTACGGAGATTAACCCTTTCCCATAGTTATCTCTTAAGAAGTGGTGTCTAACATCTATGTGCTTGGTCCTTTTATGATGAACAGGGTTCTTTGTCATACTTATAGCACTAGTGTTATCACAAAATATTGGAATACACCCCACTTCAATTCCAAAGTCTACCAGCTATTGTTTGATCCATAGCAACTGAGCACAACAAGAGGCAGCATCAACATATTCAGCCTCAGCAGTAGACAGGGCTACTGAATTTTGCTTTTTGGTAGCCCATGACACTAGAAATGACCCCAGGAAAAGTGCCATACCTGAAGTACTTTTCCTGTCCACTAAGAAACCTGCATAATCAGCATCAGCATATCCTACCAGATCAAAATTACTACCTTTGGGATACCAAAGACACAAATCTGTGGTGCCTTTCAGATATCTCATTATCCTCTTGACAGCAGTCAAATGTGACTCCTTTGGATTTGCCTGGAAACGAGCACAAAGTCCTACACTGAAAACAATGTCAGGTCTGCTAGCAGTAAGATACAAAAGTGAACCAATCATACCCCTATACAACTTTTGATCAACTGATGAACCAGGTTCATCAACATCTAATTTAGTGGCAGTTGCAATAGGTGTATCTATTTCTTTGGAGCCCTCCATTTTAAACTTTTTGATTAGTTCTTTTGTATACTTCTGCTGATGGATCATGGTCCCATTTTGACTTTGTTTGATCTGCAAGCCTAGGAAGAAATTTAGTTCACCCATCATACTCATTTCAAACTCACTTCCCATTAATTTTGCAAAGTCCTTACTCAACCTATCACTAGTGGCCCCAAATATTATGTCATCAACATATATTTGTACAACAAGGAGGTCTTTACCTTTTTCCCTTAGGAACAAAGTGCTGTCAATTTTACCTCTTTTGTACCCATGCTCCAGAAGGAATTTTGACAATCTTTCATACCAAGCTCTTGGGGCCTGTTTGATCCCATATAGAGCTTTGTCCAGCTTGTACACATGCTCCGGACATTCCTTGCTTTCAAATCCTGGAGGTTGTTTCACAAACACTTCCTCCTTGAGGTAGCTATTTAGGAATGCACTTTTGACATCCATCTGATGGAGGGTGAATTCCATATGTGCTGCAAAGGCAATGAGGAGTCTGATTGCCTCTAGTCTTGCAACTGGAGCAAAGGTCTCATCATAGTCAATGCCTTCCTCTTGGCTGTAGCCCTGAACCACCAGCCTTGCCTTGTTTCTTGTAATAGTTCCATCTTCGTCAAGTTTGTTCCTGAAGACCCATTTGGTGCCAATGATTGACCTATCCTTGGGTCTAGGAACTAGATGCCAGACTTGACTTCTTTCGAATTGATTGAGTTCCTCCTGCATAGCATTGACCCAGTCTGCATCCTACAAAGCCTCAACAACATTTTTAGGTTCAATAAGAGATAGAAAAGCATCAAATGCACACAGATTCTTTAATTGTGATCCAGTTTTCACTCCAGATGTTGGATCATTAATGATGTTCTCAATGGGATGAGAACGTTGATACTTGTGAGATTTCACCAACATCTGGTTTCTACTAGATGATTCTCCTATGTTCTGTTGATGAGGAACAGGTTCATGAACAGGTTCTTGTAAAGAGTTTGTTTCATTTTCTCCCTGATTAGTTCCCCCTGTCAGGTTGCCCAGACTGGAAGAACATGTTCCATCACCTGTTCCTTCTTTTGATGCTGCTTCAGTCAATTCTCTTACCAAGCCGATGGCTTCATCTTCATGTTCCTGTCTCTCAGAAAGAATGTTAGTTTCATCAAATACAACATGCACACTTTCTTCTACACACAGAGTTCTTTTATTAAATACTTTATATGCTTTGCTATGTGAAGAATATCCCAAGAATACTCCCTCATCACTTCTGGGATCAAACTTACCTAGGGAGTCTTTTCCATTATTGTGCACATAGCACTTGCAACCAAATGCCCTAAGGTGGGATATGTTTGGTTTTCTCCCTTTAAGTAGTTCATAGGGAGTTTTCTCAACAAGAGATCTAG
>NW_017691535.1:0-495 GCF_001879085.1 Nicotiana attenuata
ACAAGGGAATACATTTCAAGTTTTTGCATCATGCGCCCACCTGGAAAACAAGGAAATACACTTCAACTTTTGGCAGCAGGCGCCCACCTAGATAACAAATGAATACATTTCATGTTTTTGTATCAGGCGCCCACCTGGATAATAAGAGAATACATTTCAAGTTTTTGCATCAGAGGCCCACCTGGATAACAAGGGAATACATTTAAAGTTTTTGCATTAGGCGCCCACCTGTATAACAAGGGAATACATTTCAATTTTTTGCATCAGGCACCCACCTGGATAACAAGGGAATACATTTTAAGTTTTTGCATCAGGCGACCACCTGGATAACTAGGGAATATAGTTCAAGTTTTTGCATCAGGCGCCCACCTGGATAACAAGGGAATACATTCCAAGTTTTTGCATCACGCACCCACCTGATAACAAGGGAATACATTTCAAGTTTTTGCATCAGGCGCCCACCTGGATAACAAGGGAATACATTTCAAGTTTTTG
>NW_017691535.1:5351-5574 GCF_001879085.1 Nicotiana attenuata
AATACAGTTCAAGTTTTGATAGCAGGCGCCCACCTAGATAACAAGGGAATACATTTCAAGTTTTTGCATCATGCGCCCACCTGGAAAACAAGGAAATACACTTCAACTTTTGGCAGCAGGCGCCCACCTAGATAACAAGGGAATACATTTCATGTTTTTGTATCAGGCGCCCACCTGGATAATAAGGGAATACATTTCAAGTTTTTGCATCAGAGGCCACCTG
>NW_017691536.1:0-1088 GCF_001879085.1 Nicotiana attenuata
CACCTCAGATGCAAACTCTAATGCCATGCCTTACACATGCTCACTCTAATTACTCTAACAGAGGTGAAAACTTGCTATTTCTTCCTGAGTCACAAGCCCTCACATTATTAATTTGAGAGAAGTTCCACACGTATACAATCAAGCACAAAGAACTTTAGATAGAAAGAATTCACTCACTCTCAGCAAAGAATATTCATATGCCACACAGATACACCATAAGCTTGCCCTTAGTGTAATACTCTACTAATTGAGTTCATTCAATCTTGGATCAATTAGGACTTTAATTGGTTGTAATGTAGGCTACTGGACGGGTAGGATACATTTAGATAGAAGAGTGACTACACCTCCCTAAGCACTTTAATACATACATTTTAACATTTAAGCCCTATACTTATGTCAAACCAAACGCCACATTTACATCAATTTATATTACCCCATACTACTTTAAGCACTTGCATCAAGAGCCACCACTTATCAAGGATTCTTTTTTTTTCACAACAATCCACTATATTTTTTTTTTCAATTCAAGTGGCTCTTACTTTTTCAAAACAGTGCACCTTTCTCCGTATTCAATTAGTTCCACTCAAAAGTCAGACCAACCACCCCACACTTTAACTTTTACAAAGTTCATAACATTCAAGTGCTCATGAGAGATGAAAAGGTTCAAATAGATGGTTAATTCAAACAAATGGGTAAGACTTGTAATGTGGTTGCCAAAGAAACAGGATTACAGGCTCAAAGCGGTTAACTAAGATTCATAATAATTCGGTGGGTAAAATATGTATATATGGCTCAACAAGAAATGCCTATACCACTTCCAAGACTGAACAAAACTACTATTTCGCTTTGCAAACACACAGGGAAAGTTCTAGGTATCACATGCAAGCACAGAATGTGGGTAATTCTCACACACACTTGGCAAGTAACTCATTCCGAACTAGTTCGTCAACACACTCACATGAGCATTCAAGCAAGACAAGGTGTACACAATTAAGGCACAATTTATGAGTCTACACATGAGCCTAGACGTCGCACTCTCAAGTTCGTTTAGTTGTTAGCAGGTGTATGCATCAAAAGGGTGGATTCCT
>NW_017691536.1:4797-5574 GCF_001879085.1 Nicotiana attenuata
ACCAAAACCTTAGATTAAGGTTTTTAGCTACTCATGACAATGGGTAAATCAAATACTAAAAGATTCATAATCATGAATTGCAAGAAAATAAAGAAGAAAAGAAATAAAGATGTTTTAGATGATCTCTCACAATTGTTTTTCTTGCCAAATTACTCTCTAATAATGTTACATGCCTCCTTTGGGCGAGTTCTAGTATTTAAAGAGGGTTTTGGGCTAAGAATTCCGGAATTTGCACTTCAGTCCCTTAAGTTCCCGTCGCCTGCCGCGGTCCTAACGCGCCCACGCTGGGACCGCGGCCAACCGGCCTCTCTGAATCTCCTCTGATAGCTCACCGCGGTCCTACCGCGCCCACGCTGGGATCGCGGCAGTTCACCTCCAGGCCTCGTTTGTGTATTTCAATTGGTTCACTCGGCGACTTTGATGCGATTGGCTTCTTTTTCTTCCATAAATGATACAAAACCACTCCATAGCCTTCTTCTAATGTATGTAACCTGAAAAACATGAAAAGCACTAATAAGAGCATTTTGCTATCACTTTTACAATAAAAACTCTACAAGAAAGTGGTTCTTTTGGGGCTTAATCATAGTTCAATTCACCTATTATCAACACCCCACACTTAAATCTTTGCTCGTCCTCAAGCAATTTAAACCACACTTCTATGCCTAATCGCTCAACGAATTACCCAATTTATGTCGCACCTGCCATTATGAAAGAATAACCTAAGCAGTGCAACTGCCACACCTCAGATGCAAACTCTAATGCCATGCCTTACACATG
>NW_017691537.1:0-4879 GCF_001879085.1 Nicotiana attenuata
CATCAGGTTATGCTGGCTTTAATTAGGGAGTGAGACCCTATATTGGTAAAATAATCAGGTTATGCTAGCGTTAACTAGGGAGTGGGACCCTATGTTGGAAAGTTATCAGGTTATGCTGAAATCAACTAGGAAGCGGGACCCTATGTTGGAAAAGTGATA
The DNA here is from genome assembly GCF_001879085.1 of Nicotiana attenuata. NCBI lineage: Eukaryota > Viridiplantae > Streptophyta > Magnoliopsida > Solanales > Solanaceae > Nicotiana > Nicotiana attenuata. The sequence goes on from NW_017691537.1 coordinate 160, forward strand.
AGGTTATGCTAGCATCAACTAGGAAGCAGGATGCTATGTTGGAGAGTCATCAAGTAATGCTGACATCAACTAGGGAGTGAGACCCTATGTTTAAAAGTCATCAGGTTATACTGGCATCAACTAGGGAGTAGGACCCTAAGTTGGAAAGGTCATCAGGTTATGCTGGCATCAACTAGAGTTTGAGACCCTATGTTGGAAAAGTCATTAGTTTATACTGGCATCAACTAGGGAGTGGGACCCTATGTTAGAAAAGTCATCATTTTTCATTTCCTTCCTGTAAACCAGTCAAAGGATCTTCTGGGATGGGCTGAACATTAGCATCTGAAGGCTGCTTCTCGCGTTCCATGTAACCTTTTTCAGGTGCATCAGTCCCTGCAGTGTTTCCTTCCTCTGAACCAGTCAAAGATCTTCTGCAATGGGTTGAACACTAGCATCTGAAGGCTGCTTCAAAGCAGGAGCAGCATCTTTTCTGACACCAATATCCTTGGTAGAATTACTAGACTGCAACCACATAAACTGCAAAGCTTGGCCTTGCCAGATTTTGCCATTCAAAAATGCCCTCTCAGCAGACCGGCGCGTTGGAAAACATATCCTAGCAGATATGTTTAACGTCTCTGAGCCATTATTACTATCTTGAGGCTCCAAATCTTCCAGCTCAACAGAGGTAAGGTCACCAAAAGCAGAGAAATGTTCCTTCAAGACAGCAATCTAGAAAAGGAAAACCATTCTTAATTTTATCATACAAAGATAAGAGCAAGGAGGGAAAAGAATCTACAGATCAACCTGGACTATTGTAGCTAACCAAGGGAGATATAACACTAATGACAAGTACTATAAAGTGTCCTCAGATCCTTTCTCACACATCTAGAAGAATTATGTGGCACCTAAATTGGGAAGAAGGAACTTTACAGAAAAATAAAGATTTGCAAATATGAGAACAGGTAGAAACACATGCAGATATCTCCTACCTTGACCATGGGAATTATGAGTGCATTGTATAAGAAAATAAAACAAAATTTTCAAAGTGCGGACATAAACTTTCGAAAACCTATCCATGTGAGAAGGAGAAGATGGTAATAATATAGGCATGCTCTAACATACTAACAGCTCTGCCTTGGAAGAAAAGTTAAGGCACATAAGTGGCATAAGAAGATGGAAGTAAAAAATATGTGCAAAATTATTTGCAAATACTGGCAAATTTCAACTATCTGAGAGAGGACGGAAAGAAATTACATTTGCAAGACCACATGGCAAAGGTGGAAGAACTTTGAAGGCAGTGGGACGATTGTCTAGTTTGTATCTATTGAATATAAAAGGTGCACCATGTGGTGCCAGTGGACGAATTGACTGCTTCAAGCTGGAAGGTTCCTGTGTGGCCACAGTAGAAGATGATATAGAACAAGAGCGCTCCGCATTCTCTGTTGATCTGCTACAATCAGAGATTGCGTCAGCTTGTGTTGAAGATACATCATTATTAAGTTCCGCGGAGCTTGAATTTTGCATTTTTGCAGAATAAGATACTGTTTCTCCCTCCTTCTGTTTCTTCAGATCCTGGTCTGAGACTGCTTCAGCTTTCACACCTACAGCCTGCATAGACCACATAATGGTGGAAGAGAAGACCCTAACATTAGTTTATTAAACATCAATGAGATTATATCGTCAATATACAGAGGAAAAACAAAGAACAAACTGCAATAAACATGAGATCTGCTTACTCTGAGGACAAATTAATTGCTATAGTCAATCTTGATATAAGTTGTGGAAACAAGAATAAGAACCTTTACAGTTAACATAAAGTTATATCATCATATGTGGGAAGGAAACAAAGAATGACTTGCATAAACAATTCCAGATACAAGATATTCACTGTAATCACCCCTCGTCATTATTATGGAAAAAAGTACTTCTACAGTTAACAACTAGGAAGCATATCAAATAACAACTTGCAGGAATGCTCCGAAAAGTCAGTTTGTTTAAAAGTAGGCTTTGAAAAAGAATATAATGGAATATTTCAAGTTGGTGAGAGAAAATAAAGAATAAAATCACTTAATCTCAGTAGATACTCAATATCAGCTTAAAGAACATTTTCTTTGGACAATTTTGAAAAAAGAACAGGCAATCACCTGCTTCTCAAGTTTAACCAACTGACGTCGGAACTCATTCCGCTTCTGATCAAGCAGCTCCTGCTTCTTGCGCAATTCTTCCTTCAAAAGTTCTAAACTCTCCACCTTTTTTTGCACAGCTGGTGCAGCTTTGGGAACATTATGAGCCACAGGCTTAGGTAGACCAGAAGAAGGTAACAGAACAACAGGACCATGTTCAGCAGCTTTTGAGGCTAAGGACTGGATATTGTCTTTTCCTTTATAAGGAACAGATAGGTGGGGTTGACCCACACTGGATGTTACTCCACGAGGAGTCAAAGGTAAATTAATGCCACCATTTAAACCATCATCCATAATGCTATCCCTGTTTGCCCAGAAAAGCTTTATAAAACGGTTGCCCATCACAGCATCAGGTGCCCTTAAAGCAGCCTCAGCTTCTTCTCTCTTAGAAAATTGAATAAAAGCTCGTTCACCACTCTGTGGGATGTGGATGTCAATGACCTCCCCAAATTTTTGAAAATGTGAAAGAAGAGCATCTGGTTTGTTGTCTTTCTGTGGAATGCCTCTCACAAACAGCGTTCGAAGTGCCTTTTGAGAAGGTTTTCTCATATTATGTCCAGAACTACTTTGGGGCTTGAAAGATGATTCTGTCATTTGTGGGTCAATAGTATCTACATTTTTTTGCTTCCCTGGACGGGAGTTTCCTTGATTGCTGCAGGACGATTCCAAATCTTTTCCCATTTCATCAAAACTTGAAGCATCCCCTGTAAAATCAGTGATCTCTTTCCCATTCGACTTATTTTTTGACCTTCTGATTCTTCCCCACACACTCTGAGATCCTGAAGCTGCCTTAGCACCTCTAAGTGGATGCTCAAGTTCAAAGGCATCACACTGCCCAACTTGATCATGATCAGAGGATTCTGCATCTAACAAAGGCCCAGTATCATCAATTTTAGATGGATTTAAATCCTGGAGTACTGCTGAAGTTTCAGAACGATCATTTGACCATAAAGGCTGATCAGGATCATAAAAATCAGCTCCACCAGCCATAGAACCATCAACAAAAGCATCAGTCAAACCCAATCCATCATCAATCACAGGAGGTTTGGTAATTTTGTTATGTAAAGCTTTGCCACTAACCAATGATCCAGAAGGGCCTATCACAGGTAAAGATCCTTGTGCAGTAGCTGGTCCTAGCATGTGTGCATTAGGAAGTGACACAGGAAGATTAAACTGAGAAAGGCTCTGCAAATTGGAAAACAATAACATAAAACCAAAGTGCCCAGGCTAAGAAATTGCAAAGTATAAGAATAAAGTGTTGACAGTAAATGAACGGGAGATTCCTTTGCCAAAATAATTCATCGCTTACTTGCTTAATATACAAAACATAATGTGTTTTCATAAAGAAGAATGATCTAATAAGGGAGTCCTGACTCAACTTACAAAAGCTTAATTGAAAGAGATGAAAAAATCAAGTAAGCAAACACTCAGCATTCCGATGAAGACCAGAGATAGAAACACCCTAAGCATAAAATATTGACAGAAAACCATTCCCTCCCATAACATATAATGGAACAGACAGTAATAACTATTTGTCAGCTGAAAGTCCACACACCTGAACATCTTCAACAACAATACGATTTACTCCATGCTCCATCGGGCACATATCTCCTCTTAGGCAAAATCCACGCTCCTCAAAGTCTCTACATCTCTGCCTTGGAATACCCATACCCACAGTAGGATTCAAGGGTGGCCTGAGTGTTCCCTGGAAACCAAGGGAATGAATTGTATCAAGGCCGCCATTAGACATTCCTGGAACCATTCCAAATGCACTCCAAGATGAACTCTGTGCATTAGAAACGTTTTGCACCCCTCTTCCAGTAAAGAGACCAGGAGTAACAGGGCCCTGTGGAAACAGTTGAGATGCAATATCAGCCGAGCCAAACCTTGAATCACGTTGGGCCCAAGCACTATGTTCTCTCCCTCGACCCCTACCATTACTAGCATCACCAGACAGTGATTGGTTCAGCCTCATTCTTTGGTATGATTCCATAGGGGCCCTGGAAAATGAACCCATTCCTCGTCTTCTTGGGAACCTGATTTCACTAAACTGAGAATCTCCTTCACCATAAGGATGTCCATTCTCAAAAGGCTTTCGTTTCCTGAATGGTCTACTGAAAACTGGTTCAATGGCATCAGTCTCCTCAGATTGAGAATGCAGTTCTCTCCTACGATGCTTATGATTGCGATCATCATCATCCTCTTCACTGATTTCTTTCTCTTCAGGATCACTGTTGCCATCAGAAGGTAAAAGTGCTGGCTTTGAAGATGAAACTTTAAGCTCCATGAGTCAACACTCAACCTTTTCTGTAATCAAAATTTGTATGCCCAGACAAATCAGATTATTTCAATGGCCCACATCAATTAAAAGTGACCAGTACCTGAAAGGGGGGACAACAATGCGGAAGACTATTAATATTACTTTACGCAAGCATGAAAAGCTGAACTTGACAGTTCTATTAAGGTCATTGATATTTTCTCACATACACAACAAAAGCGGTAGGTCTAAAATAAACAGTTGTAAGAGACAGCACTTAGACAATAAAAATGCAGTTGAT
>NW_017691537.1:5300-5574 GCF_001879085.1 Nicotiana attenuata
CTGGCATCAACTAGGGAGTGTGACCCTATGTTGGAAAGTCATCGGGTTATGGTGGCATAAACTAGGAAGTAGGATGCTATGTTGGAGGGTCATCAAGTTATGTTGGCATCAACTAGGGAGTGGGACCCTATGTTGGAAAGTCATCAAGTTATGCTGGCATCAACGAGGGAGTGGGACCCTATGTTGGAAAGGTCATCAGGTTATGCTGGCATCAACTAGGGAGTGGAACCCTATGTTGGAAAGTCATCAGGTTATGCTGGCATCAACTAGGGAG
>NW_017691538.1:0-221 GCF_001879085.1 Nicotiana attenuata
TTTTGGCCGGGAGATCCTCGGATTTTTGCCCAGGATTTGGAAAGAAAAAGTTCCTCGGTTTTTTGGCCGGGAGATCCTCGGTTTTTTGGACGGGATTTGGAAAGAAAAGGCTCCTCGATTTTTTGCCAGGAGATCCTCAGTCTTTTGGCCGGGATTTGGAAAGAAAAGGCTCCTCGATTTTTTGGCCGGGAGATCCTCGGTCTTTTGGCCGAGATTTGAAA
>NW_017691538.1:5041-5573 GCF_001879085.1 Nicotiana attenuata
GAATCTTGATGCTTGTTAGCTGCAGGTGTTGGTTCAATCTTTTTCAGTTTTTCAAATCAAGACGGGACATGCAGAGCTTGTGACCTCAGCCGTGTCTTGAGCAGCTCACATTTTTTCATTAATTTCTGCATTTTGAATTCACTTCTTTTTCTTTATTCTGGATTGAGACTCATTCTTTTGGTCGTCTCGAACCCTGTGTCTTGAGGTCGACCTGCTTAAGATACCAAAACAAACAAACGAACGAAATTTTCTGCCCCAGTTTTCACTAGGAAGATTTCGTGAGTTAGTTATGACACATATCTAAGCGATCAAATCAGGATTGTGTAGGGAGATCCTCGGTTTTTTGGCCGGGATTTGGAAAGAAAAAGCTCCTCGGTTTTTTGGCCGGGAGATCCTCGGTTTTTTGGACGGGATTTGGAAAGAAAAGGCTCCTCGGTTTTTTGGCCATGAGATCCTCGGTCTTTTGGCCGGGATTTGGAAAGAAAAAAGCTCCTCGGTTTTTTTGGCCGGGAGATCCTCGGTTTTTTTGGCC
>NW_017691539.1:0-5573 GCF_001879085.1 Nicotiana attenuata
TCATACGGCGGAATATATATATCATTGCACGAAATAGCTGACGATAGATAACACCCCGACTGCTCTTCCATAAGGAACGCTTGCTGAAATGAACACAACTGGCCTGACATAGGGCCCATATTCACGCTTAATCCATCCACCGACCTCAAGTCGATCCTGATCGTATCAAACTAGGCCAATAACCTTTCAAAGGTCCATACTAACTTCCCCCTTCTTATAACACACAAGAACAACCGTCATAACCGGAGTACTCATCCACAGTCCACAACTCAGAATCCGAGTGCCCTCCAGGCATCAATTCTCAGTTTAACGAAATCATTACAACCTTCATACTTGGTTTAAATCTTTAATCAATCAAGTGACTACATGCCACATTTATATAATCTTCCTGTGGGACACACTCCCACAATCCTACCATAACAAATAATTGGGTCTTACCTCCAAACCACCGACCGCACTAACGCTGAAAAGCGATCAAGAATCATTAACCAGGATGCAAAGCCTTTTTCACAAAACACCAATCTCAGGTGACGCTGAAGACAATACCCACTTACCTTAGACATCGAAACTCCTTTCCTGCTAGTCTGAGCTCGTGACATCCTTGTCCACACCGAACTGTTACCTTGATCTCCACTTCAAATTCCATACCACTAACTGCACCTAACATGCCATCATACGATAGAACACGCTTTCCATCATAGATTCGGGACCACTATTAGGTTAACACTTCATCATATAAAACTTTCCACTTAACTCACTTCAGCAGAACCATGGCAGCACACAGGTGAATTCTCACGACCGTAGAATATGCAAATCTCTAAGTAGTGGTCTAACCCCACCATAACCCTTCCAAAATCCGACTATACGCAACAGTCCATAACAGTAGAATACCTCTGAATAAAATCAATTACGGCGGCCGACAGACCTCACACGTACCATCACAAATCACTTGCATAACTTGATCACGCTGAAGGAACTGATCACTAACACCAATATGCCAAATTCAACTATGGCTAATCAATCTACCTTCTTCTAATTATCCTTGATTGCCTTAGAGATAATACTAACTCCACCCAACACATAACATACTCCATCTGCACTCATCTCGAGTGACCTTGAATCACGAGACCATGCTGTCCCGAATCCCACGAACCACTTCATACCTTCCTTGTGCGCATATTCACACCCTCAACTGATATGCCCATTCTGCTAATCCTATTACGAATCCGAAATCTCTTCTCATTTTCCTCTCAAGTTCTACACTGCAAGTCGAAACATCATGGAACACCCTGTGCCTCTTCTCATAGGCTGCTATCAAGCTCGATTCTAAACTGTATCTATAGGCTCGAAATCATTAGGCATCACACTTTATCTTTTGAATTTACTAGGACTGTTGTTGAGAGCCACCCGCTCTAACTTGGCCCCGAATATAATCAATTCCATAAATCTTCTAGCACATGAATACCCCATTGGTGATGCACCTGGCAGAATCCCTTCCCTTGGAACCCGCATCTTTACAAACGCAATCTTGAATCCTTCCCAAGTCTGAACGTGGGCCAATAAGGCCAATGATAGCCCACCTTAAATAATTCCTCTGCTCAATTTATCCCTTATGGTCTTTTCCCGTAGCTGAAATAGCCCATCAATATGCTAATAACCAGAAACCTCGCAAGTAATTAACCATGCAACCCCATCATAGGCGGTGGGACTCTCCCACTTAGCTCGAAGCCACTATTACACAACTCTGGAATTTACCAGGATTCTTAATCTCCTATTGACATAATCTTGCGCAATCAACTGCCAACATGCTCGATATCTTACTGTAGAAACTCCCTCTTTATACTCAGAATCATCAACAACATTCGCACGACCGATCCCTTCGCTGTATAACCAATAGAATTCTTCACAGAAGCTCGCCAACCACGCGACCGCTAACCTGCTCACAGGGATGAACTACCTATAGAAATCGCTCCCGACATCTTCCGGCGCTGCTACACGGGGTACAATCACTACGACATCAATAACCCGTCCAGAGTCCGAGCTCACTCTCCAGCTGCACAAGTCCATTCACCCCTCGTGGACATCCATTAAACGTATGGCAGCATCTTCCAAATTAAAAGTTATGTTGTATTCTTCTTTATTCAAGCAGCTCCTTCCCGTTATATCAAATCTCCTGCCGCATAATAGCCCATACTTCAAATTAATCCGTAGGCCCAAACCACCAATCACCAAAATTCCTAAATCACTCCAAACTCTTATCAAGGTGCACAGTCATCCTACCACAATGCCCATATGCAACTCCGCCACTTTCCCACTTTGGCGGAACTCATCTCTTTAATCGACCACTCGACCCTTGGCCCCTTATACTCGGCCTTCTAGAAATCTTTTGCCACCGCCTGACACTTCCCACATGTCTATCCTCATCCTTTGCTGCTCAGTTGTTGCCTTAAATAAAATTTATCTTCGTGGCACTTGAACCACCATTGCTGCTAACTTCACGCCTTGCCGAAGATCATCTTTCTCATACCGTCGACATTAGAAACACCGATTAAATCCTGAACTACCGCACCTTGCGATATCTGGCAGCCACATTCTCAATACTATTTAACAATAGCTTGCCCCAAAGGTGAATTATAGAAGGTCATAACACCTGCGAGCTTAGTACGCTCAATGAGGACAATGACACCTCACCATAGAAGAACAACTCCACCACGCTCACAAATACCAAGTCTCATTCCTCTACCATCCCGAATCTGCACATTCTTAGTTCGATTGCCTTTCCCCCACCGGAAGTAAAATACTGAATCTCTGAATCACGCACTGAGTAAACTTCCCTTTAAGTCATTCACTGCCTCGATATGTGGGCAAACATCCTACCATCATATCACTACTGCGGAACAATAATTTATAGCATCATGGCAACTTGTGCCTAGCCTCAGAGCCCTCAGAAGTACCGCTACTGGGCTGAAACAATAAAATATCCTTCTACAAAGCGACGATAATAATCCGATCAGCTATACCGGGAGAAACATCCCGTATCACATATGTAGTACCATTACGGTTCTTCGATTCTCGATTTATAACAAGCGGTTCGAGCCGCGTAAGATTGAGTAGGAATGATTGAAGGCATACGCCTCCAAGGATCAAATCGCACGATAAGGAATCAAGCAGGGAAGTACTCCTAACAGTCCTGCAGCCTCCCGAGGATAAGTATAGACGTCTCCGTACCGATTCGCGGGACTCTACTAGACTTGCTCATGACTCGTGAGACCCTAGGAACCTAGTGCTCTGATATCATGTTGTCACGACCCAAAATCCACTAAGGATCGTGATGGCGCCGGACACTGCTGTCAGGCAAGCCAACTAAACTACTTAAGTAGATTCCAATTAAGATAATTTTGAAAACCCAGATTTTCCTTCCACATTTCATAAGCAAAGAGACAACTGCTTCGATTCAAATTAAATAATAAGCAATTAATATAAAATATTTCGAAACCATCCCAGAACCCGGTGTCACAAGTACATGAGAAATTTCTAAGAAATCATATAAAACAACATCTGTCCAGAATACAGTGGACAGAAAGTAAATACAATATACTGGAGGGGACTATACTAGTTGCGGGCCGCCTTGAATGATGCAACTCACCTAGTCCCCGAATCATCCGTGCTGCTACGCCCAGTAGGCCACTAGAGTTGCATATACATGTGCAACAAAAATGCACAGAAGTGTAGTATGAGTACGGAAACAACGTGTACTCAATGAGTATCCCGTCTAATCTCGAAGAAGTAGAGACGAGATGGTCGACTTCAACACTTACTAGTGGTCAAATGATAATATGGTGAAGATATGAGGAAAACATGGATTTATCTAGAAATTATAACTCATAGAGCAAGAAAACAGGTAACACCTTCTCAAATAATAAGGAAATTCCAAGATTTACTTTTTGTTATCTCTATTAGTTTATAGCGGGCCATGAAAAGACCATATCAACTTCAATAAGTTTCAGGATAAGCAATGCAAGCATGCGCATATTATGCCGAGGCGACGACCCGATCCAACAGAAATAAACTGTGCACTTGCCGAGGGTCGACGGCGCGCCTATAGATGCATCTATTTAATTTGCCGAGGCGTTCGGCCCGTTCCATAAATAAGCACACAGACAGTCAATCAAGAAGTCCACACGGAGTAATTATCCAATAAAAACAAATCCACTTTTAACCTTTTAAGAAAAATGAAGCTTTATCTGTTTAGAAATTCGTTTACTAATTCGATGTGATTTAAGCAATCCAAGACATCAATAGGTTCGTAAATAATCCAAGTATAGCATGCTTTTGGGTCCTAACTACCCAGACAATAGCACAATAGTAGCTACGCACGGACTCTCGTCACCTCGTGCATACGTAGCCCCCACAAATAGGAGCAGATAATCAATTATTTCACCTATGGGGACAATTCCCTCTTACAAGGTTAGAAAGGAGACTCACCCCGCTCCAAAGTGCACCTCCAATTACCAAGAATTAGTCCAAGCCCTTACTTCGAAGCTGAACAATCCTGAACTAGTTAAACGGAATAAGAACTAGTCAATATAGGCTCACAAGATCAATTCCTAGCTATTTAAGCAATTCCCCAATCATTTACATGAATTTCCTAAATTTCAACCCTGGGCCCACGTGCCCGGATTCCGAGATTATTCGAAGGAAGTTGTTCTCTAGAACCTAAGGATCAATAATATATGATTTCTAGTTCACTTCATAACAAATTTCATGATTAAATCTTATTTTTATTAAAACCCAGGTCTAGCTCTACCCCTTTGATTTTACCTAATTTTTAGTGTTTAATCAACTTAATATACATGTATTTAACCCAATAATGAATGGAAGTAACTTACCTTGAAGTGCTATGTTGAAATCCTCTCTTTGGAAGCCCCCAAATCGCCTAAGTGTGGTGTAGAAATTAAATAAATGGCCTCTGAGTTCGAATTAAATGAACTCACTGCCCAGCGATTTCTGCTTCTGCGGTGCACTGACCGCTTCTGCGAAAATTGCTTCTGCGGAATTAGGATCGCTTCTGCGAACTTGGCCCAAAATGCCTGGACCGCTTCTGCGGTCTAGGTCCCGCTTCTGCGGAACCGCTTCACCGGAAACTGGGCCGCTTCTGCGGTGTGGGCCTAAGGTGACTGGACCGCTTCTGCGGTCTAAGGATCGCTTAAGCGGAACCGCTTCTGCGATTTCTGGGCCGCTTCTGCGGTTTCCATTGGCCTGGCCCTTGGCCGCTCCTGTGATGGACTGACCGCATCTACGGTACCGCTTCTGCGGTTCTAGAACCGCAAATGCGGTTACGACAGAAGCAGCATACCTTCAGCTATTCTTCAACTTCCAAATTTGATCCATTAATCATCCGGAATCCACCCGAGGCCCCCGGGACCTCAACCAAACCTACCAACCAATCCCAAAACACGTTGCGTACTTGCTCGATGCCTCAAATCATAACAAACAACGCTAAAACCATGAATTACACCCCAATTCAAGCTTTATGAACTTTGAAATTTCAAGCTTCTACATTCGATGCCGAA
>NW_017691540.1:0-350 GCF_001879085.1 Nicotiana attenuata
AAAAGGCTCAACTCATGGATTGGAGCCCTAATGTTGGCAAAAGGCGACTAGGGAATGGAGACCCTATGTCTAAAAACGCTCAACTCAAGGATTGGAGCCCTAATGTTGGTAAAAAGTGACTAGGAATTGGAGGCCCTATGTCTAAAAAGGCTCAACTCATGGATTGGAGCCCTAATGTAGGGAAAAGGTGACTATGGAATGGAGGCCCTACGTCTAAAAAGGCAAAACTAAGGGATTGGAGCCCTAATATTGGCAAAAGGCGACTAGGGAGTGGAGGCCCTATGTCTAAAAAGGCACAACTCAGGGATTGGAGCCCTAATATTGGCAAAAGGCGACTAGGTAATGGAGGC
>NW_017691540.1:5283-5573 GCF_001879085.1 Nicotiana attenuata
GCGACTAGGGAATGGAGACCCTATGTCTAAAAAGGCTCAACTCAAGGATTGGAGCCCTAATGTTGGCAAAAGGTGACTAGGGATTGGAGGCCCTATGTCTAAAAAGGCTTAACTCAGGGATTGGATCCCTAATGTAGGTAAAAGGTGACTATGGAATGGAGGCCCTATGTCTAAAAAGGAACAACTCAGGGATTGGAACCCTAATGTTGGCAAAAGGCGACTAGGGACTGGAGGCCCTATGTCTAAAAAGGCACAACTCAGGGATTGGAGCCCTAATGTTGGCAAAAGGC
>NW_017691541.1:0-669 GCF_001879085.1 Nicotiana attenuata
ATGAAAAACTGGGTGCACGCCCGACAAGCTAGGTGGCAAGGCATGCTTATAAGCCACCTCCCGGATCCTTCTAAGTACCTCAAAAGGCCCAATGAACGGCGGACTCAGCTTCCCTTCTTCCCGAATCTCATAGCACCCTTTGTGGGTGAAACCATCAGTAAGACTTTCTTACCAATCATATACGATACATCTCGGACCTTCCTGTCTGCATAACTCTTCTGTCTCGACTGTGCTGTACGGAGTCTCTCCTGAATCACCTTCACCTTCTCCAATGCATCCTGAACCAAATCTGTCCCCAACAACCTAGCCTCCCCGGGCTCGAACCAACCAACTGGAGATCTACACCGCCTCCCATACAAGGCCTCATACGGTGCCATTTGAATGCTGGACTCAGAGTGGTGTCATGTCCATATCCCCGAAATGGAACACAGCCCTTTCACTGTCCCAGAACAAAGTTGCAGCCTCAATCAGCATATTGTTTGGCTGAATGTCTAGCAGAGAAGGTAAATTGTCCTAGTGCTTTCTCACGTGTTTCTTGTCACTTGAGGAAAGGTCATCCCACCAATCTAGTAGCAATGGTGGAATGTTGCTACCAGGCCGAATCTAGGGAACTCGTGCCGCATTTTCTGTAAAACAAAAAGGGTAGGTCCTTTTCCCCCACCAGACTCG
>NW_017691541.1:5244-5573 GCF_001879085.1 Nicotiana attenuata
CGTTAACCATCCGAAATCACCCCGAGGCCCCCGGGACCTCAACCAAAAGCACCAACATATTCCGTAACCTTATTCAAACTTGTACTAATCTTCAAAACACTTAAAACAACATCAAAACCACCAAAACTCATCGAATTCAAGCCTAAGGTTCTAAATTCTTCCCCATTCCGCTTTTGATCAAAAATTCAACCAAACCACGTCCAAATGGCCTGAAATTTTGCACGCACATCTCAAATGACATAACGAAGCTACTCCAACTTCCGGAATCCCATTCCGACCCCTATATCAAAATCTCACCTATCAACCGGAAAACGCCAAAAACTCAATTT
>NW_017691542.1:0-5573 GCF_001879085.1 Nicotiana attenuata
TTTCGGTATTGACCTGGTGCCGGGCACTCAGCCCATTTCTGTTCCACCATATCGTATGGCACCAGCGGAGCTGAAAGAGTTAAAGGAGCAGCTTCAGGTACTTCTGGATAAGGGGTTCATCGTCCTAGCGTGTCACCGTGGGTGCGCCGGTTCTCTTTGTGAAGAAGAAGAATGGCACGATGAGAATGTGCATTGATTATATGCAGTTGAATAAAGTGACAATTAAAAACAAGTATCCTTTGCCTCGTATCGATGATTTGTTCGACCAGCTTCAGGGAGCGAGAGTATTTTCTAAGATTGATCTCCGCTCAGGTTATCACCAGTTGAAGATCAGGGACTCAGACATTCTTAAGACAGCTTTCAGGACCCGATATGGTCATTATGAGTTCTTGGTGATGTCTTTTGGGCTGACCAATGCCCCAGCAGCGTTCATGCACTTGATGAGCAGTGTGTTCCGGCCGTATCTCGACTCGTTTGTCATAGTCTTTATTGATGATATTCTGGTGTACTCTCGTAGTCAGGAGGAGACGTGGAGCATCTGAGAATGGTGTTGCAGAGGTTGAGAGAGGAGAAGCTTTATGCAAAGTTCTCCAAATGTGAGTTATGGCTCAGTTCAGTGGCCTTCTTGGGGCACGTGGTGTCCAGCGAGGGTATTCAGGTGGACCCGATGAAGATAGAGGCGGTTCAGAGTTGGCCCAGACCGTCCTCAGCTACAGAGATTAGCAGTTTTCTTGGTTTGGCGGGTTATTATTGCCGGTTTGTTCAGGGATTCTCGTCTATTGCATCGCCCTTGACCAAGTTGACTCAGAAGGGTGTTTCATTTCAGTGGTCTGATGAGTGTGAGGAGAGCTTTCAAAAGCTCAAGACTGCCTTGACCACAGCTCCAGTGTTAGTATTGCCATCAGCTTCAGGTTCTTATACCGTGTATTGTGATGCTTCGAGAGTTGGTATTGGGTGTGTTCTGATGTAGGAGGGTAGAGTTATTGCTTATGCTTCTCGTCAGTTGAAGCCTCATGAGAAGAACTACCCTGTTCACGATCTGGAGTTGGCTGCCATTGTTCACGTGTTGAAGATCTGGAGGCATTATCTATATGGTGTGTCTTGTGAGGTGTATATTGATCATCGTAGCCTCTAGCACTTGTTCAAGCAGAAATATCTCAATTTGAGGCAACGGAGATGGTTGGAGTTACATAAGGATTATGACATTACTATATTATATCACCCGGGGAAGGCCAATGTAGTGGCCGACGCTTTGAGCCGAAAGGCGGTGAGTATGAGGAGTTTGGCGTATATTCCAGTTTGGGAGAGACCTCTCGCAGTGGATGTTCAGGCTTTGGCTAATCGGTTTGTGAGGTTGGATATTTCGGAGCCCAGTAGGGTATTGGCTAGTGTGATTTCTCGGTCTTCCCTATATGAGCGCATCAGAGAGCGCCAGTATGATGACCCACATTTGCTTGTCCTTAAGGACAGAGTTCAGCATTATGATGCTAGAGATGTGACTATCAGTGATGATGGGGTGTTGAGGATGCAGGGCCGGATTTGTGTGCCTAACGTGGATGGGCTTCGGGAGTTGATTCTGGAGGATGCCCATAGCTCACGGTATTCCATCCATCCAGGAGCCGCGAAGATGTATCAGGATCTGAGACAGCATTACTGGTGGAGGAGAATGAAGAAAGACATTGTGGGATTTGTAGCTCGGTGTCTCAATTGTCAGCAGGTGAAATATGAGCATCAGAGACCGGGTGGCCTGCTTCAGCGGATGGATATTCTAGAGTGGAAGTGGGAGCGGATCACTATGGACTTCGTAGTTGGACTCCCACGGACTTTGAAGAAGTTCGATGCTATTTGGGTGATTGTAGATCGGCTGACCAAGTCCGCGCACTTCATTCCTATTTGTACTACTTATTCCTCTGAGCGGTTAGTAGAGATATATATTTGGGAGATTGTTCGGTTACATGGTGTCCCAGTTTCCATCATTTCAGATAGGGACACTCAGTTTACTTCTCAGTTCTGGAGGTCTGTGCAGCTAGAGTTGGGTACTCAGGTTGAGCTGAGCACAGCTTTTCACCCTCAGATGGCCGGGCAGTCCGAGCGCACCATTCAGATATTGGAGGATATGTTACGCGCTTGTGTTATTGATTTCGGTGGGTCATGGGATCAGTTCCTACCACTTGCGGAGTTTGCTTATAATAACAACTACCAGTCGAGTATTCAAATGGCTCCATATGAGGCTTTGTATGGGAGACGGTGTAGATCTCCAGTTAGTTGGTTTGAGCCGGGCGAGGCTAGGCTATTGGGTGCAGATTTTGGTGCAGGATGCTTTAGACAAGGTGCAGGTGATTCAGGAGAGACTTCGTACAGCGCAGTCGAGATAAAAGAGCTATGCTGACAGGAAGGTTCGTGATGTGTCCTATATGGTTGGTGAGAAGGTTCTGTTGAAGGTTTCACCCATGAAGGGTGTTATGAGGTTTGGAAAGAAGGGTAAATTGAGTCCACGGTTCATTGGACCTTTTGAGGTACTTCGAAGGGTTGGGGAAGTGGCTTATGAGCTTGCTTTGCCACCCAGCCTGTCAGGTGTGCACCCAGTATTCTATGTTTCTATGCTCCGGAAGTATATTGGAGACCCGTCTCATGTTCTAGATTTCAGCACGGTTCAGCTGGAGGGTGATCTGACTTATGATGTGGAGCCAGTAGCTATATTGGAGCGTCAGGTTCGGAAGTTGAGATCAAAAGCGATAGCTTCAGTGAAAGTGCAGTGGAGAGGTCGGCCCGTGGAGGAGGCTACCTGGGAGACCGAACAGGAGATGCGGAGCAGATATCCTCACCTATTCGAGGCTTCAGGTACGTTTCTTGACTCGTTCGGGGACGAAAATTTGTTTAAGAGGGGGAGGATGTGACGACCCGGCCGGTCGTCTCATGAGTTACCGCCCCGTTTTCCCTATTTCTGCTTCTATTTGCCTTAATTATTGGTTTTATATGTGATCGGGTTGGTTGGCTCGGGTTCGGAAAGGTTTTGAGAAGGTTTGAGACACTTAGTCTCTTTTAAGAAGGCTGAAAATATAAAAGTCAACCGGATGTTGACTTATGTGTTAGAGGGCTCGGATGTGATTTCCGACGGTTCGGATAGCTTCGGTAGATGATTTGGGACTTAGGAGTGTGATCAAAATGTGCTTTGGAGGTCCGGAGTAGACTTAGGGTGAATTGGCGAAATGGAGTTTTTGGCGTTTTCCGGTTGATAGGTGAAATTTTTATATAGGGGTCGGAACGGAATTCTGGAAGTTGCAGTAGCTTTGTTATGTCATTTGGGATGTGTGTGCAAAATTTCAGGTCATTTGAACGTGGTTTGGTTGGGTTTTCGATCAAAAGCGGTATGCGGAAGAATTTAGAACCCTAGCCTTGAATTCGATGAGTTTTTGTGATTTTGATGTTGTTTGAGGTGTTTTGAAAATTGGTACAAGTTTGAATAAGGTTATGGAATATGTTTGTGATTTTGGTTGAGGTTCCGGGGGCCTCGGGCTGATTTCGGGTGGTCAACGGAGAAGTATGGACTTTGTTGCATCTGCTGAATTTGCTGCTTCTGATATTTTCGCACCTGCGGCTTGGGGACCGCAGGTGCGGCACCGCATGTGCGGTTAATTTGTCGCAGAAGCGAAAAGAGGCCTGAGGAGCAGAGACCGCAGAAGCGGTTAGAGTGGCCGCATCTGCGATGTCGCATATGCGGGGATGTGGTCGCAGATGCGATTGTTGGCCAGTTAAGTGATTTCCGCAGAAGTGGAGGAAGGACCGCATATGCGGTACCCCAGAAGCGGCTAGGGAACCGCAGATGCGGAAATGTCTGGTCAGATTAAAATATTTCCTCCTTCGCGATTTTCAGAGGGTTTCTCACTTTTAACACAAAATTTTGAAGCTTTGGGCGATTTTGAAGAGAGGAAATCATTGTTCTTCATTGAGGTAAGGATTTTGGACCCTAAAACTCGATTATTTGTGATTAAGGAACAATATCAGTGTTAAATTCATGAAAATCAGTAGAAAAAGGTGGAGTTAGGGCTTGAGATTAAGAGACCTTCCAGGGATGATTTGAGGGGTCAAACGAACTCCAATTTTTGAGTTCTTTATATGTACGGACTCGTGAGATGATGAAGAACATTTTTGTATAAAGTTTGTCCAGTTCCGGGATGCGGGCCCGGGGGTCGGTTTTGACTGATTTCGGATTTTGTGCTTAAAATCGATATTTTTCAATTGGGATTCATTCGTTTAGCATAATTTAATGATAGAAATCTGAACTTGGTAGATTTGGAGCACTCGGAAGTCGTTTCGAAGGGCAAAGGCGTTGCAAGCTAGATTTCGGGCCGGATTGAGGTGAGTAATAATTTTAAATGCTGTCATGAGGGTATGAAACCCCGGAATTTCACAGCGTACGGCTATGTTGAGGTGACTTACACGCTAGATGACGAGCGTGGGGTAGAGCACCGTTGGGGATTGTGACTTAGTCCATCCCGAATGATTATTTTACTGCGTATTTGATAGTTAATTGTTTAATATTATTATATTTTGGGCTAAATGCCATATGTGGGCTTCGTGCCAGCTGTTTGAACCCTTAGGGGATTTTTAAATGATATTTTCCTCACTGATTGATTTCATACTGGTGCTCAGTCATACTATATTTTACTATTTTAAAGACTCAGCTGTATTATTCTGTTTTAAACATATTAAATGATATTTTCAAAGGTATTTGAGCTGAGCTTCATATTTTACTGTGGCCCGAGGGGCTTATGAGATTCTGACTGAGTAAGGCCGTGGGCCTGTGTTGTGAGGATACATTTGGGTCGGGCTGCACGCTGCAGCGGTGATACATTGATTATGATAATGAGGCCGAGGGCCTGAGATTGCATGCCACGAGGTGGCTTGAGATTTATATGAGGCCGAGAGCCTGTTTATGATGCCACGAGATGGCTTGATTATGCGCTTGGGCCGTAAGGGGCCCCTCCCGGAGTCTGTACACCCCCAGTGAGCGCGGGTACCCATTGTGATCTGAGATATAGCCCGAGGAGCTGGTATTGTTCTTTGACATTGCCCGAGGGGCTGATTCTGTTGTTACTGTGCCTGAGGGGCAGTTATTATGTGTTTACTTTTTAGCTGTTTTCCTGCATATTGTTTAACTGTTTAAGAGATGTTTATGAAGTTTCATTGTTTAATTATATTTACTGATTTGTTATGCCTCTTGTAGCTTAATGTTGTGCCATACGAAGTTTTATATTACTCAGTCTTCATTTATTTTTATTACTCACTGAGTTGTAGTACTCACTTTACTCCCTGCACCCCTTTGTGCAGATTCGGGCGCTACAGGTCCTGCTCCTGAGGGTTGATAGTTCCAGCAGGTCTTCGGAGATTACTAGGTAGCTGCTTGGCGATCGCAGCCCAGTGTATTCTCCCTCTATTTCAGTTTCCTTTTGATTCAGTTATGTAGTAGTGGATTAGACTCTAGACTTTTAGTATTGTTTTAGATGCTCATGACTGGTGACAACCCGATGTAGGGCTGTGTTGGTTTATTTTATTTCCGTAACGTATATTGT
>NW_017691543.1:0-720 GCF_001879085.1 Nicotiana attenuata
TCGATGTCACTTGAATTCATCCTGCACATTATTTAGGGGAACTTAATGATTTATTTTGAAAAATGGCTATTTGTGCAAAATTCTTATTAGAAATAGGACTGGATTTGCAAATACGGCCTTTCAGCACTTCTGGGAGGAAGATTTTAAGGCTGTGCCCGCAAACCATTTAAAAATGACTCAAGGTGGCTATTCTCGCAAAACGGCCTTCCGGCGTCCTTTTGGGGACATTCGGCTTATTTAAACAGGAATGGCATCACCCGACTTATTTATGACACAAAATTGGCATTTTTGGTTATTTTTGAAAAAGGAAGGGTTGGACCCAATGAGGGTTGCCTACGTATCTCACATCCGGTAAGAATCAAACCGGCGTAGTTCGGGAGATTTGTCAAAATCAAAACTATTTTGAACAACAATTTTTCCTTTCTATGTTTTCACATATTTTCCCCTTTTTTATTTTTTATTTTATTTTTTTTATTTTTCAAAATCCAGCAGCATTTCGGTACTATTTGGGCATTGTGGTTTTTTAGAAACAAATGACCACCCTCACTTAGTCCTCACACTTTTATTTTCATAATTCACTCATTTAGACAAGCCGGTCAACATGCAAAGCCGAGCAAATAAATGCGCAAGTAGCACGTAAGATGCATCAGGATGGTCAATTTATTTCAGGTCTCCTGTCCTAGACGGACCCAACCCCTGTGTTGAGTCCCCTAAGTCAAA
>NW_017691543.1:5073-5573 GCF_001879085.1 Nicotiana attenuata
ACATCGCTCGTGGCGGCTGATGGCTTTTGGCAACAGAACGGCAAAGCATCGTGCAAGTAGCGCCGCAAGGTGCCATGCGCATGGGGCGAAGCTTAGTAAGTTGCAGATTGCCATCGGTTGTTGCGGGTTGTGTCTGGATATTTTGGCTCAGTGATTTTAGTGGAAGTTTGGAAAAATCCTACTGAGTAGTAGGTCGTGTTTTTTTCACTTTTTGAGCCAGGTGTTTTCCACGTAAAAATCTCTGTGTTCTTTATTTTCTGTATTTATTATTCCGCAAACAGTAGTAGTTGGAACACCTAGAAGAACCAGGTTCTTCAATAGCTTAGATAGGCGAAAATTGGGTACCACACAAATCAACCCCCCCCCCTTTTGTGTGGTATTGACGCTTAAAATATCAAGTGGTATCAGAGCAGTTCTGTCCTAGGGTTGTCTACAGACCGTGTCTAGTAGAGTTTTGTTTATGGGTGTGTTTTGCACCACACTTATAGACAGGAGGCTAT
>NW_017691544.1:0-250 GCF_001879085.1 Nicotiana attenuata
CCTTTTTTTTTACCAACATTAGGGCTCCAATCTCTGAGTTGAGTTTTTTAGACATAGGGCCTCCATTACCTAGTCGCCTTTTACCAACATTAGGCCTCCAATCCATGAGTTAAGTTTTTAGACATTAGGCCTCCATTCCCTAGTCGCCTTTACCAACATTAGGGCTCCAATCCCTATGTTGAGTTTTTAGACATAGGGCCTCCATTCCCTAGTCGCCTTTTACCAACATTAGGGCTCCAATCCCTGAGTT
>NW_017691544.1:5079-5573 GCF_001879085.1 Nicotiana attenuata
AGACATAGGGCCTCCACTCCCTAGTCGCCTTTTTTGCCAACATTAGGGCTCCAATCCCTGAGTTGAGATTTTTAGACATAGGGCCTCCATTCCTTAATCGCCTTTTTGACAACATAAGGGCTCCAATCCCTAAGTTGAGATATTTTGACATAGGGCCTCCATTCCATAGTCGCCTTTTTTGCCAACATTAGGGCTCCAATCCCTGAGTTGATATTTTTAGACATAGGGCCTCCATTTCCTAGTCTCCTTTTTAGCCGACATTAGGGCTCCAATCCCAGAGTTGAGATTTTAGACATATGGCCTCCATTCCCTAGTCGCCTTTTTTACCAACATTAGGGCTCCAATCGCAGAGTTGAGTTTTTCAGACATAGGGCCTCCATTCCCTAGTCACCTTTTTTTTTACCAACATTAGGGCTCCAATCTCTGAGTTGAGTTTTTTAGACATAGGGCCTCCATTACCTAGTCGCCTTTTACCAACATTAGGCCTCCAATCC
>NW_017691545.1:0-653 GCF_001879085.1 Nicotiana attenuata
CCGAACTATGGTGGCGGAGTGCCTCGAGTCGTCGGGTCGGACGGAGTTTGGGGAGGTTTGGTCGATATTTACCTAGCTTCAGAGAGGCCTATGGCGATGGATGTTCAGGACTTAGCCAGCCAGTTTGTGAGATTGGATCTTTTGTAGCCTAGTCGGGTTCTAGCTTGTGTGGTTTCCCGGTCTTCGTTATTTGATCGTATCAGGGAGCGACAGTATGATGACCCTCATTTGCTTGTCCTCAAGGACAAGGTTCAGCATGGTGATGCCAGGATGTGACCATTGGCGAGGACGGAGTATTGTGGATGCAGGGTCGGATTTGTGTGCCCAATGTTGATCAGCTTTGAGAGTTGATTTTAGCAGAGGCCCATGGTTCGCGGTATTCCATCCATCCAGGTGCCGCAAAGATGTATCAGGATTTGAGGCAGCACTATTGGTGGAGGCGGATGAAGAAAGATATAGTTGGGTATGTATCTAGATGCCTCAACTGCCAGCAGGTAAAGTATGAGCACCAGAGACCGAGTGGATTGCTTCAGCAGATAGAGATTCCGGAGTGGAAATGGGAGCGCATCACCATGGACTTTGTATCTGGACTCCCACGGACCTTGAAGAAGTTTGATGCCATTTGGGTTATTGTGGATCGGCTGACCAAGTCC
>NW_017691545.1:5303-5573 GCF_001879085.1 Nicotiana attenuata
TATGCATCAGAGGAGGTGGTTAGAGCTGCTGAAGGATTATGACATCACTATCCTATATCACCCGGGCAAGGCCAATGTGGTGGCGGATGCCTTGAGTCGCCTGGCGGAGAGTTTGGGGAGTTTGGCATATTTACCAGCTTCAGAGAGGCCTATGGCGATGGATGTTCAGGACTTAGCCAGCCAGTTTGTGAGATTGGATCTTTCGGAGTGGAAATGGGAGCGCATCACCATGGATTTTGTATCTGGACTTCCACGGACCTTGAAGAAGTT
>NW_017691546.1:0-2827 GCF_001879085.1 Nicotiana attenuata
TACTGACGTCCCGTTTTGCCCGGGGCCTGCATCTCACGATGCAGGTAATGATTTACAGGTTGATGATTCTGAGCGCTCGGATTCTCGTACCAGCTACTTGTGATCCCCAGTTCTTCCGGGGCATTATCATTACCTTTTAGTCTTCAGTATTTTCAGACAATTAGTATTTTTAGTACTTCATTAGAGGCTTCATAGACTAGAGTAATAGCTAGACAGAGTCGTAGGCTTTTCATATTAAACTATGTTGGCAACAAATATATTTCAGAATTGTATTCGTATTTCCGCACTTTGATTTATATCATCTAGACTTTCAGTATATCATCATCTGTTAGTTTATCTTCCGTATTCAGTATGTTATGATACCACATGTTGATTCAGCCAGCCAGTTGGTTCGCTCAGTCACATGTAGTCAGGCACCGAGTGCCGTGTTACGTCCAGGCCCAGGTTCGGGGCGTGACATTGGGGTTCTCTTTTAATTGCTGCTATTGAATCACTACCAATATTCTAAACTCCTCACTCTTTTGCTTGTTTAACTTTATTACTGGTTAGTGTCCTTGACTCTTACAATTTTAACTAGTTTCCTTTCTATTTGTCTATGACATGTGTGTTCTATGTTCTAATGTTGTTTAAACTTTGTAAGCATGATTCAGTGTCCTTGCTATTCATGGATCCCTGATACTGTATTCTTCACTGCCATTATATTGTTTTAACAATCCCCTGCAGTTCCATGTTCTTTATTAGTTGAATTCAGTAGGCTTCAGTACATGTAATATGCTTTCATTATCGGAATGGATTCCAGCTTCTTAAGTGCTTCTAGACTAATGTGTATTCCCTACCTTGTCCCGTATTTCTATATTTGTGTTCTAGACCTTATTGAGTTCTTCTTGCCCAACATGATAGATCTTTGAGGTTGTATTGATTAGCTAAAGCTTGTTTCCATGCCATTTAAGTTCTATTGTATGTTTGGTTTTATAATCCTATGTCCTTAGAATGGCTTCTAAGGCAAATTTCTATGTTAGTTTCCCGTCTGTCTAGGTAATTGGTATGAATGATCAAGCTTGCATGTCTTATTCCCCTTAAGTGATATATATTCTCATGAGTTAAGACACTGTTGCGGTCTGTTGTAGATCATGCTACTAGTTTGTTGCTATACTGCTTGTGGTCATGTTAGGCTCCCATATTAGAAATTTTCATGTGAAATTGCATATCCCTATAACTATAATTATTTTGAATAAGGCTCACTTGTTTAAAGTCTTTTCAGACAATTTTGGTTAATATCTTGTGCTAAACTTGGTTTCTGGAAACTTAGCATGTGTGTGTGTTTGTCCTGTTCAATAGACTTGCTTCTTAAGCCCTCTTAATGTGTAACTGTGTTCAGCATGCTACACCCTTTCATTTGTTGAATGATTGCTCAACATGGTGTTAGTTCTTCTATGTCAAACTTACTACGTTAAAGCTGTCCACCTAGTTGGTATGTTCAAGCCCTCTTGTTTGACCAATCTTGTTCCATTAGCTTCTAAGAATGATGAAATATTTATGTAATCACTGTTAATAGACTTTAGGATTGTCAATTGGTTACCGTATATGGTATCTCCCTATTATCCTGGTACGAGTTCGTGTGTGGCCCTGGGTTGTGTAATTGATACACTCTCATGCTTGAGGTATGCTTGGATCTGGGTCTGTTGTTTGTGTGAAAAGTGAGCTTGCTGAAGGCCCAGGTGTTACTGGGTTATTTCTCTTTTGGGCTTGCTCTGTTTATTAGGCATGTAGTCTTCCAATATGTAACATTTTCACATGTATTCATTATTTTGGGCCTGTAATAATTTATAAACAAAACAGATGGGGAAATTAGTAAAAAAAGGGTAGGGTACTCTGATTCTCTCATAAATGGATAGAAAGCATGCCTATAGGATCTATGTGGTCTATCTGCTATTTGCTTTACATGCTTTTAATCTCATGTGTAGAAAGCATACCTATAAAAGTCACGCACGCACACATCACTTAACTTGCCAAAATATGTAATTTCAAGTATTCGCTGTACCTATTTCCACTACTGTGCACTCCTAGATAATATGTCCATAGGGCGCAGCAATGCAATATTTTTAATTACTTAGATATCATGCCTATAAGAAACTCAAATACTGCACCTATTCAACCTATCTAAATGCCCTCACACTGTCGGAATGTTTGTAAGAGCTTAAGTGTTTCATTTGTTAACATGCTTACTTCTATGCACTCTTAGATGATATGCCTATAGGATGCAACCATGTAATACTTTTGATAATCTCGATACCATGGCTATAAGGATTGACAATTAACCAGCTGCTTCATATCATTTGTACTGCTTCGCCTAGATAGCATGCCTATAGGGATAAAGCTATAAAATCAATTCCAATTTTCAACTACTAGATATCCTGCCTCTAGGATACTGTCACCAGCCTAAGAGATTTGTCTATAAAATCAGCTTTGGTAATTCATGATTCTGGGATCGTTTCACTGCCCCTTTGCGCAAACAATCTAGAGATCATGATTATAGGTTTGTAATGCCCTTAATTTGCAAATCCGCTGCATGTACATTGCTAAAAACAGAATCATCTAGGAGCCATGCCTATAGGACTCACGACTATAATACACCTTAATTCTGAAATTGTCTATTGCGTAATATGAAGATCTGCTTGCGTGCTTTTGTTGTTATGTGTGGAGGTATTTGATTGTCTTTACGTGAAGTCCTATCTGTTTTGAATGTTGTCTTAGTTTTATCATTTTTGAGCAACCTAAGTAAGTCTAGAACCACTCAAATAGAGGTCCAAAGCCTCCTGGACCATAG
>NW_017691546.1:5154-5573 GCF_001879085.1 Nicotiana attenuata
AGCTCTAGTAGTACGTATACGTTCGGTCCGGAGGCCGCAGTTGTGCATATATATATATATATATATATATATATATATTGGGCCTGAGGCCGCAGTTTAATATTCAGATAAAAAGGTTGTTCATCATTCAGAAGAGGGAGTATTCATATCCTTACTTCCTCTGTTCAGTTCAGTTATCAGTTATCATTTCTGTTATCAGTTATCAGTTATCAGTTATCATTTCAGTTACCAATTATCAGTTCAATTATCAGTTATCAGTTCGGTTATCAGTTATCAATTATCATTTCAGTTTCAGTTTCAATAGTTATCATTACAGTTATCGAATATCAATTCTCAGTTATCAGCTTTGTTTCAGTTTTAGCATTTATATTTCTTTCTTTCAGTTGCTTTATATACCAGTGCAATTCAAATGTACTGAC
>NW_017691547.1:0-907 GCF_001879085.1 Nicotiana attenuata
TAGTTATGTGAGGCTTACTTTCCCAAACGCCCGACTATGCTCCCTAAACACACCTAATGCTTAACGCTCCGGACTAGACCTGCCAATAGTTTCTATGCAAATCATGTGTGGAATTCACTAATTAGCATTGTTGACTATCAAATTTGTTTTAAAAATGAATAATTATAGTTCTTTTTATCTATAGGAATATGAAAATTGTGAAAAATCAAATAATGAACCATAATATTAGAAATTTACTAATTAAGAAGAGGGTGAATATTATTTGAATATTTCTTTTGAAAATAGATAAGCAAAATTTTTATTTTTACTTGATAGATCTTTATGTCTTAGTTCTATGTCTCTCAAAATTATCATACATTGATTATATTAATATTTTAAAAATAATTTTATATTTACTCATGAAGGAGTAATATTTTAAATTACAGTGTTGATAAAAATTATTGAGTATTTATTTTTAAGAAGGTAAATATGCAGTTTGATAATATTTTTTAAGAAATTATGACTTCTAATTATTTGATAGTTGAGACGTTGTAGTTAATTTATATTTCGCAGTAACTTTAATAGTATTGCATTATTTATACTTGTAAAACATGCTAGATATTTTATTTTATATGAGTTTCTTTAATTCTTTTTAATTTTCATGAACTTTTAATGTATCTTATATATATTTTTGTATAACAATACTATATTATTAATTTATAAACTTAAAAATTAAAGATCTGCGTGGGGCTTACGCCCCACGTCTTGACGCTTTCGCCTCGCTCCGTATTAGGTAAAATACCTCGCCCCACCCCGCCTCATGCCTTCGCATTTTAAAACCGTGGTTAAAACTATTCATCATCACATACATTGACAAATTGAAATTTTTTGCAAAAAGTGTTCAAGGCGAATATAAATGAATATATAT
>NW_017691547.1:4576-5573 GCF_001879085.1 Nicotiana attenuata
GATAGTTAATTTTGACTAACTTATTGGACAAAGTGTCATAACTAGAAAGGGCCATTAGAAAACCTTCTACTTTTTTCTCCAACTTAATTAAGCTAAAATGTTGTTGTCAATAAGGTAATCCAACTTATTCCTCCACTGATTCGATCGCAATTGTGATGTAATCAATGACTCGCTTTGCATTCTTTTCCTCTTAATCAATAATTTGTGTTTATCTGACTTTTCTGTGAGCTAAGGGCCTACCGTAAACAATCTCTTTTTAAAGGTAGAGGTAAAGATGACATACACGCTACCCTACCTAGATCCCACTTGTGGAAATACACTGAGTTTGTTGTTATTGTTGTTGGATGGACAAAACTCTATTTTGTTTCAGCATTCTAAGTTCTAACAATCTGATATAACCTATAATAGGAAATGATCTTGGTCAAGCAAAAAAAATGTGTAACGCTTCTAACGCATCAATAAGGCTGATTAATTTTTAATTTTTTGTTGATTTTGGCTTATATGTTTACCGGACACGTAAATAAGCTAAAAAATACTTACAAAAATAATTTGATTTGCATATGAACTTACTCAAACAACTCCAAAATAGGACAAAAGTAATTGCTACTATCTTTCAGAAAGCACAAAACCAAAGATTGAATTAAATACTAGTAAAATTGGAAATTAAAGTGAAAAAGAGGAGCAGTGTGCTTGGATTGGCTAGGCAATAACTAAGAAGATATTTTGAGGTCATTGCCTAAATCACATTCCATTAGCTACAGCCTGCACAGTAGCGAGAAAGGCGTTAAGGGTTTTCAGTATTGGCAAGTAAGGGTAGTAAGGGGCTGAAGTTGCGATTAAAAGACTTTTCCGAGCCGTGAGGCAGGACACTATCATAACGCTTTGAGACTTATGTGTGGGGCTTAGTTATGTGAGGCTTACTTTCCCAAACGCCCGACTATGCTCCCTAAACACACCTAATGCTTAACGCTCCGGACTAGACCTGCCAAGTTCTATG